>NC_054702.1:119366110-119391628 GCF_016097555.1 Gigantopelta aegis
GTTGAGTCTGGAATGATGTAATGTTAGTCATGTAGAGTTCAGTCTGGAATGATGTAATGTTAGTCATGTAGAGTTCAGTGTGGAATGATGTAATGTTAGTCATGTAGAGTTCAGTGTGGAATGATGTCATGTTAGTCATGTAGAGTTCAGTCTGGAATGATGTAATGTTACTCATGTAGAGTTCAGCCTGGAATGATGTAATGTTACTCATGTAGAGTTGAGTCTGGAATGATGTAATGTTAGTCATGTAGTTGAGTCTGGAATGATGTAATGTTAGTCATGTAGAGTTCAGTCTGGAATGATGTAATGTTAGTCATGTAGAGTTCAGTCTGGAATGATGTCATGTAGAGTTCAGTCTGGAATGATGTAATGTTAGTCATGTAGAGTTGAGTCTGGAATGCTGTAATGTTAGTCATGTAGTTGAGTCTGGAATGATGTAATGTTAGTCATGTAGAGTTCAGTCTGGAATGATGTAATGTTAGTCATGTAGAGTTCAGTCTGGAATGATGTCATGTTAGTCATGTAGAGTTCAGTGTGGAATGATGTAATGTTAGTCATGTAGAGTTCAGTCTGGAATGATGTAATGTTAGTCATGTAGTTGAGTCTGGAATGATGTAATGTTAGTCATGTAGAGTTCAGTCTGGAATGATGTAATGTTAGTCATGTAGAGTTCAGTCTGGAATGATGTCATGTAGAGTTCAGTCTGGAATGATGTAATGTTAGTCATGTAGAGTTGAGTCTGGAATGCTGTAATGTTAGTCATGTAGTTGAGTCTGGAATGATGTAATGTTAGTCATGTAGAGTTCAGTCTGGAATGCTGTAATGTTAATCATGTAGTTGAGTCTGGAATGATGTAATGTTAGTCATGTAGAGTTCAGTCTGGAATGATGTAATGTTAGTCATGTAGAGTTCAGTGTGGAATGATGTAATGTTAGTCATGTAGAGTTCAGTGTGGAATGATGTCATGTTAGTCATGTAGAGTTGAGTCTGGAATGTTGTAATGTTAATCATGTAGTTGAGTTTGGAATGATGTAATGTTAGTCATGTAGAGTTCAGTGTGGAATGATGTAATGTTAGTCATGTAGAGTTCAGTATGGAATGATGTAATGTTAGTCATGTAGAGTTCAGTGTGGAATGATGTCATGTTAGTCATGTAGAGTTCAGTCTGGAATGATGTAATGTTAGTCATGTAGAGTTCAGTCTGGAATGATGTAATGTTAGTCATGTAGAGTTGAGTCTGGAATGATGTAATGTTAGTCATGTAGTTGAGTCTGGAATGATGTAATGTTAGTCATGTAGAGTTCAGTCTGGAATGATGTAATGTTAGTCATGTAGAGTTCAGTCTGTAATGATGTCATGTTAGTCACGTGAAGTTCAGTTTGGAATGATTTTTGCCCGAATTAAACGAAAATGTCAGAATCTGGATAAATAATTCATATTGGCATTGTCATGTCATGTCATAGGGTTTTACGTGCACATTCAGAACAAGCTGTTGTAGCGCACGCCTGTCGTGTCCTCCGTCCATGACAGGAAAGTATTGGCATTACTAGCAAACAGCTATATATAGCCGGGTTCCAAATACCTAGGGCGGGACGTAGCCCAGTGGTAAAACCTTCGCCCGATGCGCGGTTAGTCTAGGATCAATCCCCATCGTTCCAGCCAGTACATCACGACGTATATTAAAGGCCATTGTGTGTGCTATCCTGTCTGGGGTGGTGCATATAAAAGACCCTTTGCTACTAATGAAAAAGTGTAGCAGGTTTCCTCTCTAGGACTAGAGAGACTGTCAGAATTACCAAATGTTTGACATCTAACAGCTCTAGTGATGTTGTTAAACAAAACAAATTTTAACTTTAATCAAATACCTACGCTACACATTATTCCTTTACCTACCTTTGTTTGACACGCAATAGTCGATGTGTGTTTTTGTGCTGGGGTGTCGTCAAACATTCATTCATTCATTTAACAGAGACTAGAATGATGACTATATGGTGAGACGTTTTCAGGCCAACTCATTTCGCCTGATCGTCTCCATCGTTCTTTGTTCCAATGCGAATGTTTGCTCCAAAACGCTTATGTTGACATGTTGATGACGATTTTCACATATTATACTTATATAAGATAATACTACCATTGTTTCTTTGTGGTTTTGGTTTTTGTTTCCGCTCATATACAGGCGATTAAGATTTAAAGTAAAGAGCTCATAAGACTGTCATCTCGTAATACGACGACATCTGCCTCCCAGCTATACCCGGTCACCTGGCCTGGATAGTGACGGCTGTGACAGCGTCATCCGTCATGTACCAGAATAGCTCACCAGCGACGACTGAACGTGCATGGCGGGTCGAAGGTCAAACAGAAAACGGTCAGGTAATTAATGTATTTTATAGTGAAGTTAGCGTAACCACCTTATTCCAGCGATGCATGAACTCGAATTGGCTAACATCCAGGTTTAAATATGTAACGCCAACTAAAAGTAAATAGATTTCCAGTTTTAAATATGTAACGCCAAGTGAAAGTAAATAGACTTCCAGTTTTAAATATGTAACGCCAACTAAAAGTAAATAGACTTCAAGTTTTAAAGAGTATACAACGCAATTAAAAGTTAAACTAAAGAGAAAACCCCCATAAAAAAACCGGATTCACGATCAGTCTAGTGGTCATAATCTCACGTTCAAAGAAATACATTTTGGTTTTTTTTAAAAGAAATAGTATATAGTTGTCATCTGTATGCGTCAGAAGCAGGGGTGGTGGTCGTGGTAGTGTTTGGTCGTGGTCGTGGTGGGTAGATTTGAGGGGCAGCTAGGTGTCACTGCATCCAAACTGTGAAGAGTATCCATCCCCTGGTTGATGCATCATTTACTGACTTTGAACAGGTCAACGAAGCAAAGTAAGCCATACTTCAAAGTATAGTGAACACAGTTAATATTCCTTATGTCCATGATACAGCAAACTTTCATTGTTTATGTTGAACATTTTATAAACACTGAATTAAGCAGAAGATAATATATATATATATATTTTACATTTAAATGATGAACATGTAGATATTGAGGATGAAAAGGCAATATGACTTAGACAGCGTTCAGGATTATTACGACAAGTTTAAATGTTAAACTTTCTTCCGACTGCAGATGGAATATGAAATAAAGTATGATTCAATGAACAACACGGAACACAGCTTTGAAACATATTGTTTATTCTAGAAGACGACTCGCAGACCAACAAAATGTTAAGTTATTTGATATTTCCAGTAACCAGCGTACACGAAGACGCTATCGCCCGCTGGCAAGACCTCATTGCATAGACAAAATGATAACCCGTCTGACTGACCACACGTATTTTCCCCTTTCCAGTCAGTGCTAGCTGAAAACGTTTCCAGTTACTAGCTAACCATTGCTGGTATTTGACTCGGCCTACGTATGTTATGTTTCCAGTTTGCGATATGCGACAAACCTTCCCAGTTACTAGCTAACCATTCCTGGTACTTGACTGAGACCACGTGTGTTATGTTTCCAGTTAGCGATATGCGACAAACCTTCCCAGTTACTAGCTAACCATTGCTGGTATTTGACTCGGCCTACGTATGTTATGTTTCCAGTTTGCGATATGCGAAAAACCTTTCCAGTTACTAGCTAACCATTGCTGGTATTTGACCTAGACCACGTGGGTTATGTTTCCAGTTTGCGATATGCGAAAAACCTTTCCAGTTACTAGCTAACCATTGCTGGTATTTGACCTAGACCACGTGTGTTATGTTTCCAGTTTACGATATGCGAAAAACCTTCCCAGTTACTAGCTAACCATTCCTGGTACTTGACTGAGACCACGTGTGTTATGTTTCCAGTTTACGATATGCGAAAAACCTTTCCAGTTACTAGCTAACCATTCCTAGTACTTGACTGAGACCACGTGTGTTATGTTTCCAGTTAGCGCTAAGTGAAAAACCTTCCCAGTTACTAGCTAACCATTGCTGGTATTTGACTCGGCCTACGTATGTTATGTGCGAAAAAAATTCCCAGTTACTAGCTAACCATTCCAGTTAGCGCTAAGTGAAAAACCTTTCCAGTTACTAGCTAACCATTGCTGGTATTTGACTGAGACCACGTGTGTTATGTTTCCAGTTAGCGATATGCGAAAAACCTTCCCAGTTACTAGCTAACCATTGCTGGTATTTGACTGAGACCACGTGTGTTATGTTTCCAGTTAGCGATATGCGAAAAACCTTCCCAGTTACTAGCTAACCATTGCTGGTATTTGACTCGGCCTACGTATGTTATGTTTCCAGTTAGCGTAAGTGAAAAAGTGTTACTAGCCAAACCAGTTTATGCGACAAACCTTCCCAGTTACTAGCTAACCACTGCTGGTATTTGACTGAGACCACGTGTGTTATGTTTCCAGTTAGCGATATGCGACAAACCTTCCCTAGCTAACCATTGCTGGTAGCTAACCATTGCTGGTATTTGACCGAGACCACGTGTGTTATGTTTCCCAGTGAAAAACCTTTCCAGTTACTAGCTAACCATTGCTGGTATTTGACTGAGACCACGTGTGTTATGTTTCCAGTTAGCGATATGCGACAAACCTAGCTCTGAGACCAGTTACTAACCATTGCTGGTATTTGACTCGGCCTACGTCAATGTTTCCATTGCTGGTATTTGACTCGGCCTACGTATGTTATGTTTCCAGTTAGCGCTAAGTGAAAAACCTTTCCAGTTACTAGCCAACCATTGCTGGTATTTGACTGAGACCACGTGTGTTATGTTTCCAGTTAGCGATATGCGACAAACCTTCCCAGTTACTAGCTAACCACTGCTGGTATTTGACTGAGACCACGTGTTATGTTTCCAGTTAGCGATATTTCCCTAGCTAACCATTGCTGGTAGACTTATGTTATGCAGTTAGCGATAAGTGAAAAACCTTTCCAGATTTACTAGCGACGTATGTTACCTTCCCAGTTACTAGCTAACCATTGCTGGTATTTGACTCGGCCTACGTATGTTATGTTTCCAGTTAGCGCTAAGTGAAAAACGTTTCCAGTTACTAGCTAACCATTGCTGGTATTTGACCGAGACCACGTGTGTTATGTTTCCAGTTAGCGCTAAGTGAAAAACCTTTCCAGTTACTAGCTAACCATTGCTGGTATTTGACTCGGCCTACGTATGTTATGTTTCCAGTTAGCGCTAAGTGAAAAACCTTTCCAGTTACTAGCTAACCATTGCTGGTATTTGACTGAGACCACGTGTGTTATGTTTCCAGTTAGCGCTAAGTGAAAAACCTTCCCAGTTACTAGCTAACCATTGCTGGTATTTGACTGAGACCACGTGTGTTATGTTTCCAGTTAGCGATATGCGACAAACCTTCCCAGTTACTAGCTAACCATTGCTGGTATTTGACTCGGCCTACGTCTGTTATGTTTCCAGTTAGCGATATGCGAAAAACCTTTCCAGTTACTAGCTAACCATTGCTGGTATTTGACTTGGCCTACGTATGTTATGTTTCCAGTTAGCGCTAAGTGAAAAACCTTTCCAGTTACTAGCTAACCATTGCTGGTATTTGACTGAGACCACGTATGTTATGTTTCCAGTTAGCGCTAAGTGAAAAACCTTTCCAGTTACTAGCTAACCATTGCTGGTATTTGACTCGGCCTACGTATGTTATGTTTCCAGTTAGCGCTAAGTGAAAAACGTTTCCAGTTACTAGCTAACCATTGCTGGTATTTGACTGAGACCACGTGTGTTATGTTTCCAATTAGCGCTAAGTGAAAAACCTTTCCAGTTACTAGCTAACCATTGCTGGTATTTGACTCGGCCTACGTATGTTATGTTTCCAGTTAGCGCTAAGTGAAAAACCTTTCCAGTTACTAGCTAACCATTGCTGGTATTTGACTCGGCCTACGTATGTTATGTTTCCAGTTAGCGCTAAGTGAAAAACCTTTCCAGTTACTAGCTAACCATTGCTGGTATTTGACTGAGACCACGTATGTTATGTTTCCAGTTAGCGCTAAGTGAAAAACCTTTCCAGTTACTAGCTAACCATTGCTGGTATTTGACTCGGCCTACGTATGTTATGTTTCCAGTTAGCGCTAAGTGAAAAACGTTTCCAGTTACTAGCTAACCATTGCTGGTATTTGACTGAGACCACGTGTGTTATGTTTCCAATTAGCGCTAAGTGAAAAACCTTTCCAGTTACTAGCTAACCATTGCTGGTATTTGACTCGGCCTACGTATGTTATGTTTCCAGTTAGCGCTAAGTGAAAAACCTTTCCAGTTACTAGCTAACCATTGCTGGTATTTGACTCGGCCTACGTATGTTATGTTTCCAGTTAGCGCTAAGTGAAAAACCTTTCCAGTTACTAGCTAACCATTGCTGGTATTTGACTCGGCCTACGTATGTTATGTTTCCAGTTAGCGCTAAGTGAAATACCTTTCCAGTTACTAGCTAACCATTGCTGGTATTTGACTGAGACCACGTGTGTTATGTTTCCAGTCCGCGCTAGCTGTAAAGCGTTCCCAGTTACTAAAAAAAAGCTAATCGTTGCTGGTATAGGGATGTTAATATATAGTTTACTGTAAAAGCTAATCGTTGCTGGTATAGGGATGTTAATATAGTTTACTGTAACAGTATGACATTATGCAACTCCGGCGGGTTAGCTGGAAATAAATAATGAATACAAGAAAGCAGTTAACAATAAAATAATCATTCAGACAACAGAACACGTGAGTAAAGCATGGACATCCTTGTTGTTTACCATGTACTAAACGAATTAATTAATTTATCAAACGTGACGGGATTGCCATGTCATACACTGGGAACCGGGAACGGGGGAGGGGCCTGCGACACCCGCATTAGAGTCCCCCCCCCCCCCCCCCCCCCTACAGATATCGTTCCTACGGGTGTGCACAACTGTCAAGTCGGGTGTTTTCACGAGAATTATGCAAATGTTTGGACACGTCTACACGACAGGATTTGGTAGGCCTATCACATGAGACACAATTTTAATCAAATAGTCATCATGAAATGGCCTCTGAATATCAACATAGTCATCAGGAAATGGCCTCTGAATATCAACATAGTCATCAGGAAATGGCCTCTGAATATCAACATAAACTATTTAGCAGCATTGCATGTAAAGTAAAACAAGAAATGAACGTGGTTTTCGTTGATATTAAACATTTTGGGCAGTCGTTTAAGTTTGTGTACAGAGATGTATTTGAGACAACGTTGAATATGACTTTTGACCTAACCAGTGCATATAGCTATAATCACGCCATATAAATCAGTTTACACTAATATAAAAACTCGTCATTAAAACAAAACAAACTTTAAGTTACATTTCCTTATTTCGTAACAAACATACTTAGTTATGAACGTAATTCTTCCTTATTTAACAACGTACAAAATTTGTCACGGTCATATGTCCCTGTTACATAACAAACGTACACAGATATCGTCATATATACACACACACATGTATGTGTGTATATATATATGTGTGTATATGTGTGTGTGTGTGTGTGTGTATGTATATATGTATGTATGTACGTACGTATGTATGTGTGTGTATATATATATATATATATATATGGTGTGTGTGTCTGTGTCTGTGTGTGTGTGTATGTATGTGTGTATGTATATATGTATGTATGTATGTACGTATGTATGCGTGTGTATATATATATATATATATATATGGTGTGTCTGTGTGTGTGTGTGTGTGTGTGTGTGAGAGAGAGAGAGTCAGTGAGTGTGTGACATACACACTTAATATTTCCGTTATGTAAAAGGTGTACGTATGTAATATTTGACAAACTGGAAATCTCCTGCTATGTAACCAACTTAGCTGTGAATGCGGTTATTGTAACTAACTTAGCTGTGAATGCGGTTATTGTAACTAACTTAGCTGTGAATGCGGTTATTGTAACTAACTTAGCTGTGAATGCGGTTATTGTAACTAACTTAGCTGTGAATGCGGTTATTGTAACGAACATAAATAATCACATTTAAAAAAACAAATGCTTTAACTTTTAACATGATAGGGATTAATCAACAAACAAAACCTGCGTTAAAATCCGGTTTTGTCTTAGTTATGTAACACGTTCCTGTTATGAATAACAAACACATATAGCTAAGTAACATAGCTGTTATATAACAAACACACACAGCTGTGTGACATTATCCTGTTATAATTAAAACATCGTTAAATGACATGTTCATATTGTTAACGTAACAATTCCCTGTTATAACTAAACAGTTAAATGACAGGTTCATATTGTTAACGTAACAATTCTCTGTTATAACTAAACAGTTAAATGACATGTTCATATTGTTAACGTAACAATTCCGTTATAACTAAACAGTTAAATGACAGGTTCATATTGTTAACGTAACAATTCTCTGTTATAACTAAACAGTTAAATGACAGGTTCATATTGTTAACGTAACAATTCCCTGTTACAACTAAAACACATGTTCGTCTGATAAACCTAACACACAGCTGTGTAACGTTTTCCTGTCATAACTAAAACATAGTGAAATGACATCTTCGTGTTATAAACCTAACACACACAGCTGTGTAACGTTGTTATATAACACACATAAAGGCGCGCAACATTTTACTGTATATACGACAAATATAATTTGAGAAGTCTTTCTCCAAGACAAGTTGTTCATTTGGCACAGAACACCTGTTTTATGAAACATGTCCTTGGATCACAGCACACGTGCATGAAAATTGAAAACATTACTCCAGGTTTGACAGAAAATATTGCTTCATTCTTTTCTTTGGTATCTTTTTATGAATCGTTGTGTGTTCTCATACGTCTACACGTATTTATTATTAACATAGCACAATATGCTGACCGGTGATGTTTCACTTTGGTGGCAATTGTGATGTAAATTGTGAAAACCAAAACGAGGAAAAGAGACCACATTGGCTGGTCCGTATACTAGAGTGTTCTACTGAGTAACTGTGGTCTGACAAAAGTAACTTACATTTAATATTGTTGTATTTTTAATATAAGGATACAGGTAATTCAACTATTGTATGAAAATCAGCCTTTTTAATATATTAAAGGATACAGGTAATTCAACTAGTGTACGAAAATCAGCCTTTTTAATATAAGGATACAGGTAGTTGTGTACGAAAATCAGCCTTTTTAATATAAGGATACAGGTAATTCAACTAGTGTACGAAATCAGCCTTTTTAATATAAGGATCAGGTAATTCAACTAGTGTACGAAAATCAGCCTTTTTAATATAAGGATACAGGTATTTCAACTAGTGTACGAAAATCAGCCTTTTTAATATAAGGATCAGGTAATTCAACTAGTGTACGAAAATCAGCCTTTTTAATATAAGGATACAGGTATTTCAACTAGTGTACGAAAATCAGCCTTGTGGACTTGTGGATTAGTCTGATCATTTATAAAACTAGAAACAATGACACGGGGAATATTGTAATACTGACTCAATTAGGCCTACACGTAAAACAGTTAAAATTTAAAACCTGCTCACCATATGGCAGTTAGGAGATAACCATATGGAGGTTGTAGATTTGCGGATGTTATTTTTATTTGATCCTGCAAATGTCATTTTTGACCGGCTATCAAATCGACAATAATCGTATTTCTACGGAACTAATTGTATATTTGGTATTTCTTGAAAAAACACCTGGCTACAATCTAACTGTAGACCCTAAAACCGTCAACTTGGCCTGTTCCAGTTGCTAATGACGTAACTTTCGAATAACGTCATTAGCTTTCCAGGTGTTATTTTCATTTGATCACGGAAAAAGAATGTAATTAACCAATCACAGAACACACTCGCCATCAGTTTACATTTTAGAGTGACCTCTGTAAACACAGGCTGCTGGGCAATGGAGGTAAATACGCCAGTCACGACACACACACACAGCATGTTATTAGCAGCGTCCACGACACACACGGCGTGTTATCAGCAGCGTCCACGACACACACGGCGTGTTATCAGCAGCGTCCACATACGTCAATATCATGTTATCAATACAGTCAGCAATATACTGCAGGTTCGACAGCATCATATCAGTAGAACAGATGTAACCAAACAGTGAAAATACTAAAAGTATGACACCATGGTATAACAACATGATATGACACCATGGTATAACAGCATGGTATGACACCATGGTATAACAGCATGGTATGTCACCATGGTATAACAGCATTGCATCAGCAGAACCAATCTGATTGAAATCAGCACCACTGGTCTCTAACAATTATAGCTGATTTCAATCAGATTGCAGTAGAATAAACGAATATCCTAAATGTATGACATCATGGTATCAGTAGAATAGACGAATATTCTAAATGTATGACAGCATCGAATCTGTAGAATAGACAAATATCCTAAATATGACAGCATCGAATCTGTAGAATAGATATAACAAAGACTTGGCATGTCAAGTGCGTGTGCTCAGTGTATGTATTAGATATATACACCATCATCACAGAACGTATCAAAGGATATGCACAGTTTTACACATCTTTGATGGAAGATGTGTAATAACTCGAGTGTTTCACCACAGAAAGAGACATAACCCAGTGTAACACAAGACGTCGACTAATTGGTAAGAACGGATGTAACAAACACGTCCTGTGAGTAATCGTGAGTTCCCAGCGACCACAGACATCACGTCATGTGAGTAATGGTGAGTTCCTAGTCAGCACAGCCATCACGTCCTGTGAGTAATCATGAGTTCCTAGCGACCACAGACATCACAGCATGTGAGTAATGGCGAGTTCCTAGCGACCACAGACATCACAGCCTGTAAGTAATGGCGAGTTCCTAGCGACCACAGACATCACATCATGTGAGTAATGGCGAGTTCCTAGCGACCACAGACATCACAGCCTGTAAGTAATGGCGAGTTCCTAGCGACCACAGACATGAAAGCCTGTGAGTAATGGCGAGTTCCTATCCAGCACAGCCATCAAGGTTTGCCCACGTCCACCATGATGTGAGTGAAGAGAGTCTCGTCGTGGATGAAGATCAGTCTGTACTTGACACTATTCAATCCGTCCAGCTTGTAGCGCTTCACAGCCGTGTGCAGCAGTTTCGACCTAAACACACCAATAACACGACTATTACAATTACACGACTATTATAATTACACGGCTATTATAATAACACGACTATTGTAATAACATTACTATTACAATATATGAATTATTTACAATGTCTATTACTACCCAAGTATGAGAACATCTCTAAACCGGATACCCATTAAAACCCCGACATTTTACTTGGTCCCGAGCGTGTCCGGTTTAGGGAGGTTTTACTATATGTGTTTATGTATGTATGTGTGTGTGTATATATATATATATATATATATATATATATATATATATATATATATATATATATATATATATATATATATATATATATCAATAACTTCTTGAGAACACTTATTTTGCTATTCGTCATTAGTTGTTTATAGTTAGGTATTTATATTCTTTTACGTTTTCAAGCACATCATTTACACTTTCTTGTAGTCATTACTGGTGCCACTGAAAATTATTATCTTAGTTTTATTTGCATTTTCTTTGAGTTTCCATTTACTGCAATATTGTGAAGAAAAGATATTTAGGGATTACTATAAGTCACAGGCGTTTGATGCGCATATCGTCAGCATATAATAAATATCAAAAGTAAAGAGCTGTTTCAGAGAACGTTTTATCAATATCCAGTTATACCCCAGTACAATTTCGGCTTTTTAAGTAATTATCTAGATCATTTAAAGAAAGAGAAACAGGACAGGCGACAAATGTTCTTCTTGTCGGACACCGTTGTTGCATGGAAATAGGTCTGAGGTTTCGGTTTTTGTACAAATACATGACTTGATAAATTATTTTAAAGAATTTTCCATTTATATTATTTTCTAACAATTTCTGCTAGAGGCAAGCTTTTTGGATTCCTACAAAAGCACAAAATAATTTCTTTTTTCTTGTCTTTAAAATTTCGATAAGAGAATGTATATTAAATAGATGGTCGGTAGTAGAGTAGCCTTTTCGGAAAGCAGTCTGAGATTCATTCAGTATATTATTTTCTTCAATAAAAACATTTAATCGGTTCTTTAAAATTGTGGTGAACAGTTTAGACATGCAGCAGAGCAACGTTATTGGTCTATAATTTTCTGGTAATGAACAATTTCCTTTAGTTTTAAATATGGGTCAACCATTCACTAGGAAAAACACTATTGTCCAAGATGATCTTACACAGTTTAATATAGTTCGATAGCACCATGCCGACAGTTGTTACAATAACACCTCTATTATAATAACACCATTATTACAATAACACGACTATTACAATAACACTACTATTGTAAAAAAAACACGACTATTATAACAACACAACTATTATAATAACACCTCTATTATAATAATACGACTATTACAATAACACAACTATTACAATAACACGACTATTATAATAACGCCATTATTAAAATAACACCACTATTATAATAATACCACTATTATAATAACACGACTATTACAATAATACCACTATTATAACAACAGATATATTATAATAACTCCATTAATACAGTAACACCACTATTGCAATAACACTACTATTATCATATATAAACTATTATAATTTACACAAGTTTGCAGCAATGTGATAAAAAAAATGCTACAACTATTACCACGTATATGAACTATTGTAAAATTTACTACTACCATGTATATGAATTATTGGAATTTACTATTACCAAGTATATAAACTATTGTTATTTGTACAAGAATGCAGCAATTTGGATCTAAACACAAAAGCAACACAACTATTACGATGAATATGAACATGTTTATCATTTTACATTAGCGACCATTAACATACATATAGTCTACTGTAATTTAATATTACCATTTATTACACACCAGTGTAAGATATTGCCCATGGTGCGGATTGTTTGCAGTTGTTTTGTAATAAATAAAATACTAAACTCGCGTTCGCTCGTCAAATACCAAAACTGTTCACGAGTTTCATAAAACTGGTATGACAGAAAAGCTCATTTAGTATTCTATATGTATGGATCACCATGTATATAATCTATTGTATTAATGAATGTTACCATGTCTATAAACTATAACTGTAATAGTGACTATGACCAGGTACATAAACTATTGTAATGTTATCACATATATACACTACTGTGGTAAGAGTACAGCTACGTACCTAGTGATCCAGGCGGCAGGTCTACGTTTCTGGTGTTTGATCATCTTGTACCTGGCCAGGTTGGAAGGTGGACGGCTGATCTTCAAACCGACGTGCAGTATCCTTACAGAGAAACAACAAACACGTTTAACTATCACAGGATACTGACATACAGGATCCTTACAGAGAAACAACCACATTTAACTATCACAGGATACTAACATACATGATCCTTAGAGAGAAACAACAAACTCGTTTAACTATCACATGATGATGACATACATAATTCTTAGAAAGAAAGAATAACCACGTTTAAATATCACATGATGCTGACATACAGGAATCTTAGAGAGAAAGAACAAACTCGTTTAACTATCACATGATGTTGACATACATAATTCTTAGAAAGAAAGAATAACCACGGTTAACTATCACATGATGCTGACATACAGGAATCTTAGAGAGAAAGAATAACCACGGTTAACTATCACATGATGCTGACATACAGGAATCTTAGAGAGAAAGAATAACCACGTTTAACTATCACATGATGCCGACATACAGGAATCTTAGAGAGAAAGAATAACCACAGTTAACTATCACATGATGCTGACATACAGGAATCTTAGAGAGAAAGAACAAACTCGTTTAACTATCACATGATGCTGACATACAGGAATCTTAAAGAGAAAGAACAAACTCGTTTAATTATCACATGATGCTGACATACAGGAATCTTAGAGAGAAAGAATAACCACGGTTAACTATCACAGGATACTGACATACAGGAATCTTAGAGAGAAAGAACAACGTTTAACTATCATAGGTTAATGACTTACAGGATTCTTACAAAGAAAGAACAACGTTTAACTATCATAGGTTAATGACTTACAGGATTCTTACAAAGCAAGAACAACGTTTAACTATCAGAAAGAAAGAACATACTCGTTTAACTATCATAGGATACTGACATACGGGAGTCTTAGAAAGAAAGAAAGAACAAACACATTTAATTATCACAGGATACTGACACACACACACACACACACACACACACACACACACACATATATATAGAAAGAAATAAACAAACACGTTTAACATTTTAATAGAAACAATTTATTAGAAAGACCAGAACACGTGAACTATTTGAAACTACGGCTCTGTGGTGGTAGTATTCTACCAAATAGCATCTCGTCCAGGCCAAACTTCAAGGCGAACACATCTTTTGATACAGAACCTCATGGTTCCTCGAATGCCACTGGTGACATATGTGACATGACTTGTTGTAATTAAGTGTTTTATCTGCCCAAAAACATCCTGTGATTTGATATGAACCAGTGCTGGTGTACCAGGTACTGTGATGCGTAAACGATAGGAGGGATGTCATAAAAATAAGCTTGTCAATTTTTGTGTGGGACAGCGTTGTGAAGGACACTTCCAGTTGTTTCATAAACTAGCAGCTTGACACCCCCTCCCCCATTTCTGTGATTTATTTCTAGGGTTAGGTGTTCTAGTATATTAATCTGTTGCGTGTATGTTGAAACATTGCATATAACAGTTATAGTCTGGTGAGCATAATACATTATGTTTATTCCTAATATATGATATTGTCGATACCGAAACATGAGAGTAACAATCATTTTATCATACTCAAACTTAATACAACGTATACTCTTCAAAAAAAGAAACGCAAAAGGGTACAAATGGGTTATAACTCCGATTTTATGTTTCCTACCGGTTCATGCTTTGTAAATATAAGGTCATTGCATGTCCCAAACACATTCCCACGGTTACATTCGATAAAACGCAGCTACTGTACAATAAAGTTCCAAAATGTGAATATTCGCAAAAACGCAGCCACGTGCAAACCATGTCACCACTGCACGTGCGTTGTCTGCACGTGCAACATGAACACCGACAGTATAAAAGTGCAGGGTGTTCGCTTGCCTGGCCTCTGTATCTGGCCGACAGTTGACAATCCAGGACATGCCACGTCTCAGTGAACCGCAGAGAAACAATGCCATCGGCCGACTAGACGCAGGCGAATCCAGAACGGCCGTTGCCAGGGCATTCCATGTGTCCCCAAGCACCATCTCCAGACTGTGGGACCGTTACCAGCAACATGGATCAACACGTGACCTCCCTAGATCCGGTCGACCACGGGTCACTACCCCCGGGCAGGACCGCTACATCCGGGTACGCCACCTTCGGGAACGATTGACTACTGCCACCTCCACAGCCGCAGCAATACCAGGTTTGCGCAGGATATCCGACCAGACCGTACGGAACCGCCTACGTGAGGTAGGAATTCGTGCCAGACGTCCAGTTCGAGGTGTCATCTTAACACCACAACACCGTCGACTCCGACTGCAGTGGTGCCAGATTCATCGACAATGGCCTCAACTGCGATGGAGACAGGTGTGGTTCAGTGACGAGTCCCGATTTCTGCTCCGACGTCATGATGGAAGATGTCGCGTGTATAGGCGTCGTGGTGAACGTTATGCGGCAAACTGCGTGCAGGAAGTGGACAGATTCGGCGGGGGTAGTGTCATGGTGTGGGCAGCCATCTCACACACTGGCAGAACTGACCTGGTCCACGTGCAGGGCAACCT
The DNA here is from genome assembly GCF_016097555.1 of Gigantopelta aegis. Classification (NCBI taxonomy): domain Eukaryota; kingdom Metazoa; phylum Mollusca; class Gastropoda; order Neomphalida; family Peltospiridae; genus Gigantopelta; species Gigantopelta aegis. The sequence continues at coordinate 119,381,930 of NC_054702.1, forward strand.
GAATGCACAGGGCTACATTGACCAGATCCTCCGGCCACACATCGTTCCAGTTATGGCCAACGCCAACGCAGTGTTCCAACATGACAACGCCAGGCCTCACACAGCACGTCTCACAACGGCTTTCCTACAGAACAACAACATTAATGTCCTTCCTTGGCCATCGATATCACCGGATTTGAACCCAAATGAGCATCTATGGGACGAGTTGGACCGACGCCTCCGACAGCGACAACCACAGCCCCAGACCCTGCCCGAGCTGGCAGCAGCCTTGCAGGCCGAGTGGGCCACCATCCCCCGGGACGTCATCCGTACTCTGGTTGCTTCAATGGGCAGGCGGTGCCAGGCAGTTGTCAACACACGCGGAGGCCACACCCGGTATTGACTCCAGATGACCTTGACCTTGGTGGTGTGTCCTATCACTTACTCACAATGGACTAGAGTGAATTGTGAACAATCCTGCAACATTTGGTAATTATCGGACTCACCATTCAATAATTAAATCAATTCTCCAAATGTTACGACAATGTGGTTTTGCGTTTCTTCTTTTGAAGAGTATATTTTTATAAACAACTGTATTCAACTATAATTCCAGTCAGCCATCGATCGATATTCAAATAACGTATGAATATGTGATGCGGTGTCGTTTTGAATGGGAACGACATCGGATATCCTTACATAAAAATAAACTAGTGCATGACGATTTTTAGTTTTCAGACCACTGGACAAGTTTCAATGTGAAGTTGCTGTATACATGTTGATGCATACGTCAATGCTGGACTGTCGCCGTAGTACGTTTGCTTAAATGTCAATAAACGTAGCGCCATGATCTTGATTACTTAATTTACATCTAATTTTCAGTTGTCAAATTCTAATCTAACCTCTCTCTCTCTCTCTCTCTCTCTCTCTCTCTCTCTCTCTCTCTCTCTCTCTCTCTCTCTCTCTCTCTCTCTCTCTCTCTCTCTCTCTCTCTCTCTCTCTCTCTCTCTCTATCAGACGACGGTCTATGAAATGTGATTAAATTGCCAAGTTTTACCCGTACACTCAGCCTAATCGCCTTATCCTTGATCCTTCTCCCCTGCGCGTGCTGTAACCTCACCGTGATGCAGGGGTGTAACATTCTCTTTGAGAATGGCCAATACAGCACAAATTGAAGTTTAGAGTAAAATTCGGTGTCCGTAAAATTCTGTGATATTTGTATTTGTATTTTTGCACAGTTCTTTACACTGTTTTTGTTTAAACCTTGAATTTTTATATTGATGTTGATCATCACTTTATTTATTTGCATTACCATAGTTTGACACCCAATAGCCGATGTATTTTTCGTGCTGGGGTGTTGTTAAACATTCATTCATTCCTTGATCCTTCTACAACGGTAGTCACGTCTTCCAATTACATTGGCTTTCATCTTCAGGTTACTTGGCCAATGTATAGGTTAGCACAAACGACATGGCCACGGTCATAATGAAAGTCATACAGCAGCATGTAAACAGTTTATTGTGATGCGATTCGGTCATCTCCGTGAATACATCACTCTAGTACGTGCCCCCAGTCTTAGTGTGCTACTACAAGATGCTGTCTGTCTGTATGTATGTATGTATGTATGTAAATATATATAGAGGATTCGTCACGAGTATTTTTTAATATGGAAAATATCAAGTCTATGTTATGTGTGTGTGTGCGTGCGTGCGCGCGTGCAGGACTAAGGCATGTTCACGTGAGTGAGCGCTCGCTAAACTGTCTTTTTGTGCCTAACATTAAATGTGCTAGAATAGAATACGACGATCTACCAGTCACACTAAACTGTTGGCTAACGTTCGCTGTCGTGAACTCGACTCTCACCTGTACGCCATGTCGTCGTCCTCGGCCCCCCAGCCCCAGTACATGTTGGAGTAGCCGTTGACGCGCTGGTAGTGCTCAGTGCGCATGTTCAGAACCCCACCCACCAGGATGTCGTACTTCAACCTGCAAACAAAATAAATCTATGAGAACGCAAGACAACACATCTACTACAGCAGACATAAGTTCACGGCCTCACTTCCAAATCTGCCCCCCCCCCCCCCCCCCCCGGCCACTTTCCGGCCAGAATTAGATGTTTAAACAGGAACACTTTGTTTCTAGCTGACTACAGTACAATGTCGTGACCAAGGTCTGCCAAGAGAATAATCCGATCAATATGAACAACCTTTGCATGCCAGCTCTTGATAGCATTTGGCCCGAATCATTTATTTTCCCATAAATATAGCACGGAAATAGTACACCACATGAATTACATGTAAACATTGATGGAAATAAAATCTATCATACTAACTACAGGAAAAAGTAAATGTAATTTATGGCTATCGAGTATCAATGTTTAGTTTTAACCCGAAGACCACGCAAAACACACATTTTAAACATTTTAGTCAGATGCATATAATCTATACATTCAGTTGGCATCTCCATCAGCGTCACTGTACTTTATCCAATATCCCAGCATCAATAATACTAGCATCATCACCATCATCATCAACATAATATCATCATCATCATCGTCACAGGCATTATCACCATCACCGTCACCGTCACCGGAATCATCATCATGAACATCATCCTTTGCGACATGTTCCTGCTAAACGAAGTGTAGCTGACATCACCGTCACCGAAATCATCATCATGAACATCATCCTTTGCGACATGTTCCGGCTAAACGGTCCCGTGGAGTGTAGCGGACATCTGCTTGCTGATAGTGCCGTTATCTAGTGGATCTCTTGTAAACGCTTCCACAAACATTCCACACAGCTGTACCGTGCCAGTGTTTACACTAAATTTCATTTCCTTGAGTACAATTTGATTAGGACAACTGGTTTTAACCACAATCCGGTCAAAGGATGGTCACGGTGATCAGATTATTGTTCCTGGGCCAGAATCGTACTGTTTAAAAAGCTCCAATTTTGGCCACAGTGGGTCCAAAAACTACCAAAATATTTTATGCGAGGCCTATAAGACGGTTTATAGTAAGCACCCAATTGGTTTAGAGTATTCTCGCTAAACATTCATTACATTACGGTACTAATATTCTGGTTAATGTCCTCCTCCCATTGTTCACTACGCTTTCATTTCAATTTGTTAACGAGCTTATATCCAGTTATGGATCAAACACGCTGTCCTTGGCACACACCTCAGCTATCTGGGCTGTCTATTCAGGACAGAAGTCAATGGTTAGTTCTTAGTGGTCAGTGAAAGAGCAGACGGTGCAGTGGTCTTTCACCTCCCCATTTAGCCTTTAAAATTCGACCTAAGTAGGAGTCGGAACCAGTGTAAGGCCCCAGCACATACCAGCCTAAATGCTGATAGCTTAACCACTACACCACCGAGGCCGGCTCAACATCTGTTTATTGGTCATGTAACGGTTTTACACGGGCATGTCTCTAGCACTTGAGCTGAGCGCAGATCCAGATGTTCGACGTTCAGGGCAGACATCTTACACCAGGACCAGTACAAGGCGGTGAACGGGTACACGGCAGACATCTGACACCAGGACCAGTACAAGGCGGTGAACGGGTACACGGCAGACATCTTACACCAGGACCAGTACAAGGCGGTTAACGGGTACACGGCAGACATCTTACACCAGGACCAGTACAAGGCGGTTAACGGGTACACGGCAGACATCTTACACCAGGACCAGTACAAGGCGGTGAACGGGTACACGGCAGACATCTTACACCAGGACCAGTACAAGGCGGTGAACGGGTACACGGCAGACATCTTACACCAGGACCAGTACAAGGCGGTGAACGGGTACACGGCAGACATCTTACACCAGGACCAGTACAAGGCGGTGAACGGGTACACGGCAGACATCTTACACCAGGACCAGTACAAGGCGATCAACGGGTACACGGCAGACATCTTACACCAGGACCAGTACAAGGCGGTGAACGGGTACACGGCAGACATCTTACACCAGGACCAGTACAAGGCGGTGAACGGGTACACGGCAGACATCTTACACCAGGACCAGTACAAGGCGGTGAACGGGTACACGGCAGACATCTTACACCAGGACCAGTACAAGGCGGTGAACGGGTACACGGCAGACATCTTACACCAGGACCAGTACAAGGCGGTGAACGGGTACACGGCAGACATCTTACACCAGGACCAGTACAAGGCGGTGAACGGGTAGACGACACTGAACACATGCTGCATGCCTATTTCCTGGATTTCAAGTCGAACAGACTCTGAGAATCGTTTCAGATATGGATGTGGATTGGGTACACGGTCTAAACACCGTAATACCGGTATCGAAGGCCCATTGTGAAAACATCTTCATTGGAAAAGCTGACTTTATTTCGTAAACCATTAGAGGTTTTATGTGTAGTGGTTTTGTAATTTCTGCTGAACACTTCTTTAGTTGCATGTTTGTCACGTGTCTGTGTAATTTTAGTATGCTAATGGTCATTAACCTCCTAAATCTTTTAACACCTCCACACACACACACAAATCCAACAACTAAAACAAACGTGGACTCTTTGTAGACAGTAGCCATATTTTAAATTTGGCAACAGTTTGACCTCAGTGCTATTTAACGTGTCAGTCTAAAGGAAAGAAGTGTGTTATTTAACGACGCACTCAACACATTTTATTTACGGTTATATGGCGTCAGACATATGGTTAAGGACCACACAGATTGTTTTTAGAGGAAACCCGCTGTCACCACATAGGCTACTCTTTTATGACAGGCAGCAAGGGATCTTTTATTTGCGCTTCCCACAGGCAGGATAGCACAAACCATGGCCTTTGTTGAACCAGTTATGGATCACTGGTCGGTGCAAGTGGTTTACACCTACCCATTGAGCCTTGCGGAGCACTCACTCAGGGTTTGGAGTCGGTATCTGGATTAAAAACGCCATGCCTCGACTGGGATCCGAACCCAGTACCTACCAGCCTGTAGACCGATGGCCTGCCATGACGCCACCGAGGCCGGTTCAGTCTAAAGGTTGCAGACGACCATTGACATCTGCAGAAATTTCAACACAACTTCTATGTGAGACTATACATTGTGAAAACAGAACAATGTCGGAATGTGATTGCTATTTTTCGGATGTACAGTCGCTTTGTAGCTACCATACAAAAATTCAATATAGGCTGACCAGAAATATTTTGAATTATTTAACCTTACGCCATATCACCGCTTAAGTTTTCTGTTGTACACGTCATAGCATACCACTTGCACATTTGTCATCATTTACTACAACACATGACAAGTAACTTCAAACCAATGTTGTTTTTTAAACTACAGAGGTCAGCCTAATTCAATCATCAAAGAAATATCTGAAAAGGTACTTAAGTATTTTATATCATTTCGTAAAACGAAGACTTATTTCCTAAACCGGACTATATTAGTCTGCTTCACAAAATAGCTACACGGGGACTGGTGCTGTGGAGCACGAAACGCTGCGGCAGTTCAGCTAGAAGAGGCAGGCACGGAATGGCTTACAACTCGTAGATCGAATTATGTCGTCACAGTTTTCCTGACGCATCACAGAACGAAATTAGGTTTCCGTCGACGTTTGATCGCCTTGCGTTGTGAGAATTTCCCAGTGGATTTATTAATTTCTGGAGTTGTTCTCAGACAGTTTGAGTGAGCTCCACGTGTTATCATAAACCAGTCACGTGACTGACGCCAGGCGATGGCGAGGTACCCGGGGGACACCCCGAGGCTGTTGACGAGCGATTTCACCCGGCCGCTCATTAACACGCGGCCACGATTGATCACTCTGTCATTATATCTTAGAGTTACCTTTCCCTAGGCTCACGGCGGTTCTACCATAGGACGTTAATAGTTTTCTCACCCACTGGCTATTTACAGCCGCGGTTATCCCGATTTAACAGAGCTGAGTATTCCAGTTGGAGTATCGATCATACCACGAGTTAGTCATTTCACTCTGGGGGTTTACTTCTACAACTGTGATCAGCAAAACTATGATTAGTCGAGAAATGTATCTGTAGGGTGTTATTTACGTCTTGCCTCCCTCAGACATCACACATTTAATACACATCTACAGTATATTACACGTGGTCTATAATCTATAATACTGCCTAATATAATAATATTACATATTACACACAATCTAAATCATTCAACACATTTTATTTACGGTTATATGGCATCAAACAAATGGTTGAGGACCACACAGATATTGAGAGAGGAAACCCGCTGTCGCCACTTCATGGGCTACTCTTTTCGATTAGCAGCAAGAGATCTTTCATATGCACCATCCCACAGACAGGGTAGTACATACCACGGCCTTTGATATACCAGTCGTGGTGCACTGGCTAGAGCGAGAAATAGCGCAATGGGCCCACTGACGGGGATCGATCCCAAACCGACCGCGCATCAAACGAGCGCTGTACCACTGGGCTACGCCTCTCCCCTCAAATTGGAATGGCGTCAGTTTGGATGTCCTTACATCAAAATAAACAAGGGCTTAACATGTTTTGTTTTCGGAACGCTGGACAACTTTGACTGTAAAATTGCTATTGAAATGTTTTTATTTGATGAATATGAGTGCATACGTCAATTATGGATTGCCACCCTAGTACGTTTGCTTAAATTCTTAAAGTATGTGATCTGAAAAATATCACATACTTTGATTGCAGTGAAAATGTAAGACATTATATGATAAAATCTGATATTACATGTTACATAATGTTACAATCTTACATTACGGTATTCACATATCACTTCACATTAAGGGTCAGCAATGGATACAGTCAGATAATGACGTAGATGAGGTACGTACCTATAATCATGTTCGTCAATAGCCACCGACATGTGACGCGGTTGCCATGGACACGTGTACATGTTGCGGTCGTCCTCTGGCACGAGGTCGACATCATGGAAGACGATGCACTGGAAGTCGTACAGTTTGAGAGCCTCCTTAAAGGCCGCGTTCATGATCCGGCCTTTGTTGAACGTCCCGTTACCAGACTGGAATGAAAACACAAACTACGCTTGTAACTACACCATACGGGAGGGAGTGAGACAAACTACGCTTGTAACTACACCATACGGGAGGGAGTGAGACGAAACTACGCTTGTAACTACACCTTACGGGAGGGAGTGAGAAAAAACTACGCTTGTAACTATACCATACGGGAGGGAGTGAGACGAAACTACGCTTGTAACTACACCATACGGGAGGGAGGGAGGGAGAAAAAACTACGCTTGTAACTACACCATACGGGAGGGAGTGAGAAAAAATATACGCTTGTAACTACACCATACGGGATGGAGTGAGACGAAACTACGCTTGTAACTACACCATACGGGAGGGAGTGAGAAAAAAATACGCTTGTAACTACACCATACGGGAGGGAGACGAAACTACGCTTGTAACTACGCCATACAGGAGGGAGTGAGACGAAACTACGCTTGTAACTACACCATATCCATAACACTTCATTATATTCATTGTTTGTAGTATCCTAACTTACTGTCATATCCATAACACTTCATTATATTCATTGTTTGTAGTATTCTAACTTACTGTCATATCCATAACACTTCATTATATTCATTGCTTGTAGTATCCTAACTTACCATCATATCCATAACACTTCATTATATTCATTGTTTGTAGTATCCTAACTTACTGTCACACTGTCATGTCCATAACACTTCATTATATTCATTGTTTGTATTCATTGTTTGTAGTATCTTAACTTACTGTCATATCCATAACACACCATTATATTCATTGTTTGTAGTATCCTAACTTACTGTCATATCCATAACACTTCATTATATTCATTGTTTGTAGTATCCTAACTTACCATCATATCCATAACACTTCATTATATTCATTGTTTGTAGTATCCTAACTTACTGTCACACTGTCATATCCATAACACTTCATTATATTCATTGTTTGTATTCATTGTTTGTAGTATCCTAACTTACTGTCATATCCATAACACGTCATTATATTCATTGTTTGTAGTATCCTAACTTACTGTCATATCCAGAACACGCCATTATATTCATTGTTTGTAGTATCCTAACTTACTGTCATATCCATAACACTTCATTATATTCATTGTTTGTAGTATCCTAACTTACTGTCATATCAAGAACACTTCATTATATTCATTGCTTGTAGTATCCTAACTTACTGTCATATCCAGAACACTTCATTATATTAATTGTTTGTAGTATCCTAACTTACTGTCATACCCAGAACACTTCATTATATTCGTACAGATTCGTCGACAATCAAAGCTAGAACTACTTTTGCTCATGAAGGTGGGGGCTTCAATCATAGACATTCTGGTTGAGTTCTCTGTCTGTCTGTCTCTCTGTCTCTCTGTCTCTCTCTCTCTCTCTCTCTCTCTCTCTTCTTGCTCTCTTTTCTCCCTGTCCCACTCTCCCTCTCTGATCTCTCTGCCCTATCCCCCCCCCCCCTCTCTCTTTCTCTCTCTGTCTGTGTGTGTGTTTGCTTCTCTGTCTCTCACTATCTGTCTCTAACTATTATTAACACAGCGCGAATACCTAATTAGATTGTGAGTTATGTAAAAAAACCCATAACACACCAAGACTTCAATGGGTCTGCCTAGCACAGAGGAAGTCTTATTGTGATTATTCACAACTAGCTCCTCTCCCCAACTATCGCCAATTCAAACCAAATATTCCTGCATAGCCTAACACCAAGAACTGTCAGACTGGTTTACTTCATACACAAACACAGAGACACCAAGAACTGTCAGACTGGTTTACTAATACATAGCACAGTTTACCATACACACACATCGAACTGTCAGACTGGTGTACGAGCGACACGGACACCAAGAACTGTCAGACTGGTTTACTTCATACACAGACACAGAGACACCAAGAACTGTCAGACTGGTTTACTTCATACACAGAGACACCAAGAACTGTCAGACTGGTTTACTTCATACACAGACACAGAGACACCAAGAACTGTCAGACTGGTTTACTTCATACACAGACACAGAGACACCAAGAACTGTCAGACTGGTTTACTTCATACACAGACACACCAATAACTGTCAGACTGGTTTACTTCATACACAAACACAGAGACACCAAGAACTGTCAGACTGGTTTACTTCATACACAGAACTGTCAGACTGGTTTACTTCATACACAGACACACCAAGAACTGTCAGACTGGTTTACTTCATACACAGACACAGAGACACCAAGAACTGTCAGACTGGTTTACTTCATACACAGACACAGAGACACCAAGAACTGTCAGACTGGTTTACTTCATACACAAACACAGAGACACCAAGAACTGTCAGACTGGTTTACTTCATACACAGACACAGAGACACCAAGAACTGTCAGACTGGTTTACTTCATACACAGACACAGAGACACCAAGAACTGTCAGACTGGTTTACTTCATACACACACACACACAGAGAGACACCAAGAACTGTCAGACTGGTTTACTTCATACACAAACACAGAGACACCAAGAACTGTCAGACTGGTTTACTTCATACACAGACACAGACACACCAAGAACTGTCAGACTGGTTTACTTCATACACAGACACAGACACACCAATAACTGTCAGACTGGTTTACTTCATACACAGACACACACACCAAGAACTGTCAGACTGGTTTACTTCATACACAGACACAGACACACCAATAACTGTCAGACTGGTTTACTT
>NC_054702.1:119391828-119421723 GCF_016097555.1 Gigantopelta aegis
AGAATAAGACCTATACAGTTATGATCACAGTATTTCAAAGTATACTTCTGGAATAAGACCTACGAAGTTATACTCACAGTATTTCAAAGTATACTTCTGGAATAAGACCTATAAAGTTGTAATCACAGTATTTCAAAGTATACTTCTAGAATAAGACCTATACAGTTATAATCACAGTATTTCGTGTATACTTCTGGAATAGGATATATAAAGTTATAATCACAGTATTTCAAAGTATACTTCTGGAATAAGACCTATAAAGTTGTAATCACAGTATACTTCTAGAATAAGACCTATACAGTTATAATCACAGTATTTTATAGTATACTTCTGGAATAAGACCTATAAAGTTATAATCTCAGTATTTCAAAGTATACTTCTGGAATAAGACCTATAAAGTTGTAATCAGAGTATACTTCTAGAATAAGACCTATACAGTTATAATCACAGTATTTCAAAGTATACTTCTGGAATTGGAATAAGACGTTTGAAGTTATAATCACAGTATTTCAAAGCGGACTTCTGGAATAAGACGTACGAAGTTGTAATCACAGTATTTCAAAGTATACTTCTGGAATAAGACGTACGAAGTTATAATCACAGTATTTCAAAGTATACTTCTGGAATAAGACGTTCGATGTTATAATCACATTATTTGAAAGCATACTTCTGGAATAAGATCTACGAAGTTATAATCACAGTATTTGAAAGCATACTTCTGGATAAGATCTACGAAGTTACAATCACAGTATTTCATAGTATACTTCTGGATAAGATCTACGAAGTTACAATCACAGTATTTCATAGTATACTTCTGGAATAAGATCTACGAAGTTATAATCACAGTATTTTATAGTATACTTCTGGAATAAGACCTATAAAGTTATAATCTCAGTATTTCAAAGTATACTTCTGGAATCAGACCTATAAAGTTATAATCACAGTATATCATAGTATACTTCTGGAATTAGATCTATAAAGTTATAATCTCAGTATTTCAAAGTATACTTCTAGAATAAGACCTATACAGTTATGGTCACAGTATTTCAAAGTATACTTCTAGAATAAGACCTATACAGTTATAATCACAGTATTTCAAAGTATACTTCTAGAATAAGACCTATAGATTTATAATCACAGTATTTCAAAGTATACTTCTGGAATAAGATCTATAAAGTTATAATCTCAGTATTTCAAAGTATACTTCTAGAATAAGACCTATACAGATATAGTCACAATATTTCAAAGTATACTTCTAAAATAAGACCTACGAAGTTATAATCACAGTATTTCAAAGTATACTTCTAGAATAAGACCTATACAGTTATAATCACAGTATTTCAAAGTATACTTCTGGAATAAGATCTATAAAGTTATAATCTCAGTATTTTAAAGTATACTTCTAGAATAAGACCTATACAGTTATGGTCACAGTATTTCAAAGTATACTTCTGGAATAAGATCTATAAAGTTATAATCTCAGTATTTCAAAGTATACTTCTAGAATAAGACCTATACAGTTATGGTCACAGTATTTCAAAGTATACTTCTGGAATAAGACCTACGAAGTTATAATCACAGTATTTTTTAAAGTATACTTCTAGAATAAGACCTATACAGTTATAATCACAGTATATTTCAAAGTATACTTCTAGAATAAGACTTATACAGTTATAATCACAGTATATTTCAAAGTATACTTCTAGAATAAGACTTATACATTTATAATCACAGTATTTCAAAGTATACTTCTGGAATAAGACCTATGAAGTTATAATCACAGTATTTCAAAGTATACTTCTAGAATAAGACCTATACAGTTATAATCACAGTATTTCAAAGTATACTTCTGGAATAAGACCTATGAAGTTATAATCACAGTATTTCAAAGTATACTTCTGGAATAAGACCTATGAAGTTATAATCACAGTATTTCAAAGTATACTTCTAGAATAAGACCTATAAAGTTATAATCTCAGTATTTCATAGTATACATACAGGGCTCACTGTAGCCAATTGCCATTTTTTTTGTATATAAAGTGGCTACAAAATTTTGTCTTTGGCTAATAAAATATTCCTTATATTATCCACATTTTAATAATTTTCAAGGAAATACTATATATATAGGGAAATCACTACTTAGTAAATATGTATTGGCTAATAGCAAATTGAGACACACATTCACGTACAACAGTTTGAGATATTTCCATGGAGGAGAATACACACAGCTATCTGGAACCTTTTACTGCTTTTTGCTGTCAATGCAAAGTGTAGCGAAAAACAATTTACCATATATGGAATTATTTTTGTCCAGTAAAGCATCTCCTCAGTAGTGGCTGTCCTTCTATAGACGAGGCATTAAACAGAGATTCATGGGATCAACCAGCATTTTATTATTTTTAAAACATTAATAGATCACCTTTTTTGTACATAACCATTCAATACACGTGGTTTTGTTTGTTTCTTTAAAAACATCGCCAATCTGAATACAACGATATATAATATAAGTGACTGGAACCTTTTCAAAAACAAGATATGATACAATGGCTTAATGAGAAAATACCAAAACACAAAAAACAACAACAAAAACAAACACAAACACCCCCACCCCGCACCCCACCCCAACAAACAAAATACAAAACAAACAACAACAACAACAATAACAAACAAACGATTGAACAAAAACAAACAATTTATAATATTGTGTTATTATTGTACAATGATAAAATTATATCACCCAATGACTACTTATTGTTTGTGTAGTTATAAGATGGGTTGACTTGGACAACATACTAAAGAATAGTTGACTTGGACAACATAGAAGAAGTGTTGACTTGGACAACATAGAAGGGTTGACTTGGACAACATAGAAGATGGGTTGACTTGGACAACATAGAAGAAGGGTTGACTTGGACAACATAGAAGATGGGTTGACTTGGGCAACATAGAAGGGTTGACTTAGATAACATAGAAGATGGGTTGACTTAGACAACATAGAAGATGGGTTGACTTGGACAACATAGAAGAAGGGTTGACTTGGACAACATAGAAGAAGGGTTGACTTTGGCAACAAAGAAGGGTTGACTTAGATAACATAGAAGATGGGTTGACTTGGGCAACATAGAAGGGTTGACTTAGATAACATAGAAGATGGGTTGACTTGGACAACATAGAAGATGGGTTGACTTGGACAACATAGAAGAAGGGTTGACTTGGACAACATAGAAGAAGGGTTGACTTGGGCAACATAGAAGGGTTGACTTAGATAACATAGAAGAAGGGTTGACTCGGACAACATAGAAGAAGGGTTGACTCGGACAACATAGAAGAAGGGTTGACTCGGACAACATAGAAGAAGGGTTGACTCTGTCACAACCAGGTATGACCAAGGGATGATTCAGTTACTACTTGAACTTCTCAACAAAAATAACAACCCAGTTAGATTTAATATAAATATATTAAAATAAAATAAACAAAATCAGGTTTAACAAAGCTTCGTGGTACCAAATTACAAAGTTATGTTCCCCCTTTTAAATTGACAATTCTACAACATCAATTTCAACCTTTCACAATCAAACATAAATAGAGTTAATTAAATTCAAACAATGCTCTTATTCATAGTTCACTGGTTTAAAATTAACAGCTGTCAAAAGTTCACGATAAATCCCAAGTGTCCTTCAAATGCTCATGTTGACGTCATGGTCACAAATCTGTTCCACTATTCCATTTTCCATGTTTCACCAAATCAACAACAGTTCTCGTCTCAAAATGCACAATAACTAATAGCTGTGACGTCTGTTCGTCTCTCTAACTCGTCTACCTCTCATGGCTATGACAACCATCTCAGCCTCAAAACACCAACAAACAAAACTAAAACCTACAAGAAAAATGGGTCAACATACAAATGTTGTGTTAATGACACGACCCCTAAATCAACTGTCGGCGACAGTTCTGCAAATGTGCACACATGAAATAAATTAATTTCATAACCAATAGTTACCTTTAACTATTTATCATACACCTTAAATACTAGCCATATGCTAGTCACAAAACGATTCTACTACTATTTTGTAGGCTAATACACAGTGGAATCTCGGAACATAAATTGTGAACCACTATCCTAACACAAGTTCTTAAAATACCTCATTATGAACATTTGATACCTCCAATATTTTCTATATGTTGTAAAACTTTTAAATACACGCTAATTAAATCCATAATATTTAACTACATAATATTTAACTATTACCTAATTATATACAACTGGTTTCTTAACTACACCATACAAATGCTTAAAGTGGCGCAATTTTGATTAAATGCTATTTAAAATATTCTGCCCAATAAACCAATGTACAAAAATCAATACTCACCCCTGGGCCCATATTTTCGAAGCTATCTTAGCCTACGAAATCGTGAAATCATCGTAAGCTATGACGTCACTATGGCGTGCGCTGTAGTGACGTCACAACCTACGACGGTTTTATGATTTCGTAGCGCTAAGATGGCTTCGAAAATAGGGCCCAAGGTGTCCACGCCAAATCCTACACATCTCTACCACGTTGTCATAACTTTCCAACACGTGCAAAGCCTGTAGCTATCAGGGTCCAACTGACTGAACAATGCAACCCACACTGGTTTTGTCACAGCAGCCAGAAATGGAAAATTCCATGCACGGATTACACGTGCGGCCTTAAACATCAAACTAAACAGCAGGGTATTTTATACTGAGCAGAAAAAGTAACGCACCACTATGAGTAAAACATGTATACAAATATACACAAGTAAATCGACTTGTGACAGACTCAAACAACATAGAAGAAGGGTTGATTCGGACAACATAGAAGAAGGGTTGTCTCGGACAACATAGAAGAAGGGTTGACTCGGACAACATAGAAGAATCTTCTCCAGTTCTATGTTGTATGGCTTTTTATGTGATCCATGTCATCAAAAACGGGAACCTTTCTCAAAAACGTTTATTTTGATAAATAGAAAAAAAATGTCACATTAGACGAGAAATGATAATAATAATAATATTAATAACTTCATTTGTTTGTGTTGTGTTCCACACTCGTGTATGCTTGAAGAGCATTATATAATTAACAATGGATCGTGGAAAGAATAAAATATAAAAACACATTTAGTAATAAACACAGCAGTAATAATAGGCTAGTATTAAAACTAATGCAGGGAAACTAAAAGCAGTAATAGTAGGTAAATATATTTAAAAGTATTGCTTGAATGGGTATCCAGAATGTTGTTTGAAAGAGATTACATTTCATCCCATTCTTCTGCCTTTGGCCATCCGTCAGAACTCTTGTTCTTGTGGGCATCTTACAGATGATACGCATCATTTCATTCTCTACTGTATCTGTATCGGATGATCCGTCTTGTTCTTGTGGGCATCTTACAGATGATACAGATCATTTCATTCTCTACTGTCCTCTGTACCGGATGATCCGTCTTGTTCTTGTGTGCAACTTACAGATTATACCGATCATTTCGTTCTCTACTGTATCTGTACCGGATGATCCGTCTTGTTCTTGTGTGCATCTTACAGATAATACCGATCATTTCGTTCTCTACTGTATCTGTACCGGATGATCCGTCTTGTTCTTGTGGGCATCTTACAGATTATACCGATCATTTCATTCTCTACTGTCCTCTGTACCGGATGATCCGTCTTGTTCTTGTGGGCATCTTACAGATTATACCGATCATTTAATTCTCTACTGTATCTGTACCGGATGATCCGTCTTGTTCTTGTGGGCATCTTACAGAAGATACAGATCATTTCGTTCTCTACTGTCGTTCTCCATGTCAAACTAGGTACATTTAACTTATAAAATGATTTTATTGTGAAATCCAGAATTTAGTGAACAAGAAAATGAAGAAATGATTACTGCTTTACAATTCATAACTGCTACTAAATGTTTTTGCTAAAATTAACACATTAATTTTATGCTAGACATCACTCAATCCAGTGTAAAAGTTATGCCGTTTTCTACTCGCTATACCTCCTCTCCCCTCCCCCCCTTTCCCTGCCCCTTCTATTTTTCTTCCTCTTTGTTGACGTCTGTGTAAGTCTGTTGTATTTTAATGTGTATCCGCTTGGAAAATATAGGGAGAGATATTTGTATAGTCTAAGCCATTATGTTTTAACAAAATAAATATTGTTTAAACTAACTCTGTGAACCATCTACACGCACATCTTCGTCATGGCAACATCTTCAGTGTAAATCTCACGAACTGATTCCTCATTCATGTCGAGCATCTCGACCACCACCATCCTAATCGTTAATCACATTTCCAATGTTTAAATATTTTCATTAGCTTTTGTGGTTTTGGACCTACCGGATTTCAGTTCACCGTGTGTGTCTTTTTGGGTGTTCAGACGTGTTTGTGCCACTGAGCTATGTCCCAGCACTCCATTCCATCAAGTGATAAAAGTCATGAAATGTGGCTGGCAGAAAGAAAAGACTTTTTTTTATTGAAAAAAAGATCACGTCCAGACATGAGACATAAAATGAATGAATGTTTAACGATGCCCCTGCTCGACAATTACCTCGGTTATTGGGTGTCAAACTAAGGTAAATGAACTGATGATGATCAACATTACAAATCAAAAGTTCAATTAAAACAGAGTGGAAGGGCATTCGAAATTAACTTCTCTAACCTAAGCACGTTCTGTTATAAAAACATTTCCATGTCATCAACTGTTAGTAACATTATTAAAGTCAGATTTTACAAGATCATACAATATTACATATTCGATTTCTAAATGATTTCAAGGAACATATCCTATAAGCCTATCTTTCAATTACGAAGATTATTGATTTGAGAGTGGTGATCAAACGTGTTCATCCTAAAGATACGAGACTCATGCAGATCCATGATAAGGTGACACATACAGTCAATGAATTGATTTTGTATGTTATAATGAATAAAAATGGTGTGCAGTGATAAGTGAGAATAGCCATGACCTTGTCAAAACACCCCTTTGGACTTTGGACTGTACAGAGATACAATACAGAAAGCGATCTTTCAAAGTTGCTTAGTGGTGATTTTCCGCAAGATGTTTATTAACTGTTCTTTTAAAACGCACACATTATATCTGTAATTTTTTCCATTAAAACCTAAAAGCAAACAAGCTTGTATTGTGCGCATGGTTTGCCGTTGAATAGTAAAGGAAACAGTATACCAAACAGCATCACAATGAGTCAAAGTTCGAAATGTATCTAATTAGACAGGGTCACGCTTGCCGTTGGTACACTATGTAATGTGAGAGGTTGTAGTATGTATATCTATAGTGTATATGGTGATTGAAACGTAGCAGCTTTAGCCACATTATTCTGTTACTCATGTCGTCTATGGAATTTGATTTAGTGGTAACTCTAAATGTATGAAATATGATTTGCGTGGTGAAACCTGATCTGAGTGATCACACACTGTTTCTATTGTTTATTCAGACTTTCAGCAGTAACTGCTCGTCACTTAGAAATACAAATAACGTGCTGGAAGACGAACGAAAGGTGTAAAATATCATTGTTACGATCAAAGGAGAATATGTATAAATCAAACATTTAGTAACAATGACATAGGTTCCACGTACTTTTAAAAATACTTTAAATATATGAAGGGTCCACGGGAGTAATCTGTGATGTCAATTAAACATTTACAACTCTACAATCGTGGAATATTTATGCCTGAGAAAGCATAATTTACCAACTACTTTCAATGGCCTACCATAATTATATATATTTTGATTTAGTGTGTCGTTATAATACTATTTGTTTGGACATCATATGTTATTCCCGTGGACCCTTCATATATTTACCTAAATGACACAATTCTTTAATATTATTTGTACCTAGCAACTCTTAATTTGAACATGGATGGATGCACCCTATAATATTGTTTAAAATATAACACTGTTAAATCAATGAAACACATAACACCCACTGAAAGTCATCCTCAGTCTGTTCTAGATGACACAATACGTCTATCAATATCATTATAACGACCAACTTCAATAGCTGAGCTCCGTGAAGACAATCGACTTCTTGTGGTGCACCTTGTGTACCGATCTCGAATAGATTGTATAAGGTATTTCTGTAAATTTATGCGATCATTGTATTATGCCTGTAACATTGTGCTTGCACCGATCTATAATGCTCTGCCATGAGTAAATAAAATTTAGCATTTGTTAGTGAATTCTGCTTTAACCACATGTCGTAATAGGAAGAATTGTTTGTCATATGGAGTAAAAACATTTCTCGCTGTCTTGCCACGTGATCCACCAGTCATCTTTAGTATAAAAGATAAAAAGGAAACGTGACTCATCCTAACAGAAATAGTATTTTAATTGGTAAATAATTTGGTTGTATTGAAAGTGGGTTATTTCGAACTGTCAAGGTTGGGGAAGGGACGAACTGTCACGGTTGGGGAGGGACAAACTGTCACGGTCGGGGGGAGAGGAACTGTGATGGTTGGGGGGGGAGGGACGTGCATGTGTGCAGGTAAGCGACAGCTGGAATGACTGTGCGTTCTCGCTTTGAACAATGTGGTCAAAGTGTGCTGATGCGACATACGTTTTTACTACATCGTACAACTAACAGCTGAGACGCAAGCCGCTCTCGGAAACCATGTAGTTCACTGTACACGGTTATTAGTCCAGTAAATCGAAGATAACATTTAGGTACACCTAGAACAAATTGCAACAGAAGGTTTTTTTTATTTGTTGTTTTATAATGTTAAGATGACCCCACTGAAAATTATATCCAAAATCCGCCAAAATCAGATACCTCTTATCAGATTAATTTTGACCCAAAATCCCCCTTTGTACATTGATGGACCTGTGTATTTATCAAATCCTTGGATAACTCAGACAACATAGATATTCAAAATGGCGTAAAACTCCAGACTGAGCTGTGTGTCGAAAAGAATGTCTTCAACTTTTCAATAGTCAGTTTTCCTTTTATATCGAGGAATATTCATTCTGCCCCAGTGTTTAGCAGCTACTTCTGAAATAACCTCAGGACATGCTCATTGTATTCTAATTCAAACAACACCATATTATATCGAGGAATATTCATTCTGCTCCAGTGTTTAGCAGCTACTTCTGAAATAACCTCAGGACATGCTCATTGTATTCTAATTCAAACAACACCATATTATATCGAGGAATATTCATTCTGCCCCAGTGTTTAGCAGCTACTTCTGAAATAACCTCAGGACATGCTCATTGTATTCTAATTCAAACAACACCATATTATATCGAGGAATATTCATTCTGCCCCAGTGTTTAGCAGCTACTTCTGAAATAACCTCAGGACATGCTCATTGTATTCTAATTCAAACAACACCATATTATATCGAGGAATATTCATTCTGCCCCAGTGTTTAGCAGCTACTTCTGAAATAACCTCAGGACATGCTCATTGTATTCTAATTCAAACACCATATTATTTTGGATCAGAAGTTGTTTATCAGGGTTACGACATTCAAAGACTCATTAAGGCTTTGCAAACATTTTATGGCAGCCATTTAGAGGCTAATTCCAGATATGACCGACTAAAATAATGTCTGATGCTATACACTATTGTAATGTTATAGCTACTTTTTCATATTTTTGGTGAAAATATTGTACCTATTTGTCATCGTTCAGATTAAAAGAATGAGCCTGGCAGCTGTAGGCTGTGCTCGTGTCGGGTGTCACAGTTAGGGCAGGATATGCTCATCCTTAGCGAACACCTGGTATCGCCCTTGCTTTAAAACCGTTTCATCACGATCATATATTTTCACGGTTGTCTGTAACTATGTTCACTGTCCCGGTTTTTGTTGGGGGTTGGTTTCTTGTGCAGGTTTAAATGTGTCAAACCAGTCTCGTGTGAGGGACAGTCCTTCTATAGACAGAACATGAAAGATGAACAGTCCTGGGGAAAGACATTCCACATATAGATAAAATGCATGGCAGTACTTCGTGGTAGCAGTCACGACCTGGCCAAAACGGTACCATGACTGCATAAATGTGAATTTTGATTTTGATAACGGTTTTGTATAACAGTTTTGTCGCTCAGTTTAGGTGGAAAGTTACAGACAAAAAGAGTACGAATGTTAATGTAGACCAATACACTAAATTTCTGTTTGTAAAGACTGAAGTTGCTGATATTACAACTGTCATTATACGTCATTGGTGAAGACACTGGCGTAAACTGTCACCATGCAGACAGGAACAAAGGGTCTTTATTTCATATTGAGAAATGAGAGGATAGCTAGTTATTTGGTCTGGGACAATCTTCAAGGGATAATAGTGTGAGGACATTTCATATGTACGTTTTATATACAAGCAGTTTGTAATTGTGTGAGGACATGTCACACGTATGTTTTATATATAGGCAATTTGTAATTGTGTGAGGACATTTGACACGTATGTTTTATATACAGACAATTTGTAGCTGTGGTACCACCTCTACATTATTTGTAGCATGACAAGGTTGAATACTTTAAAAGGTACCATTAAGTTGTTTTTAAGCTACCTGGTATCACATGTATCGGCTATACTGCCAAGTACAAGTTCAGGTGGGAAAGAGGATAATATGAAGCCATAAACACTTTTAACATAAACAATGGACTCCACACAAGCTCTATATGTGACATTGTGATTGAACATAGTCAACTGCAGAGGTATGCATATGAATGGATGTTTTGTGTATGTGGTGATTGCAAAGGTGCCAATGGCTAAACTATTTTGATTGATGTCAGTAAATAGATGACTTTGACCTAATTGTGGTATAATGATTCATATTACTTTTTGTGTGATTCGAATCACTTATTGAATTCATACAGCACACATTGTCTGATGATAGCATATTAGATGGCATTTGAAAACTGGTGGCATTATTTTAGAGGTTCGCTTTCCTCTGAGACAATACTGAACTTGACAAACACTTTATTACCCTGTCTACCGTTTTATAGTTTTATACAATTAAGAATTAAGCATTATTGGAAAGTAACGATCTATTTCTATGAGAACACTATTGTTTTGGCTTAAAACTACCGTTTTATCTTACATTTGAGCTATTTTGAGTCATATCTGCGTCATGACGTCATATGTACGTCATAGTATATTTTTAACAAGATATTTTTATTCTTTGATATGATTTTTCTATATGCTTATAATTCATTTATGGGGTCTAAAATCAACCGTTTAGGAGATATAGGGCCTCAAGGTTGGTTTTGGTGGCCATATTGGATTTATGCTAATTAGCACCTTTCCCGGTATCTGATTTTGGTGGATTTTGGATATAGTGTTCAGTGGAATCATCTTAACAACATAAAATCAATAAATGTGACGTAGTCTGGAGTTAAGGTTAGGAGCGAACGTAAATCGAACAATGACGCGTTACATGAAGAAATGCAATTTGCTGATTCATTCTAAAGTATTATAATTTATTATTAAATATGTTCTCAATTGTTTTCGGCTTCTATAGCGTTTTTACCAGTTTGTTTAAATTAATTTTGACAATTCAAAATGTATTTTAGGTCAAAAAGAAAATGTCAGTGACTATAATTGTGTCTAAGTTCAAATGGAATCCAAGCAATAATATACATAGAAGGAACTCTTTGTTTTGGTGGGTGTTTTGCGTTTGTTTGCTTTGCTATCATTTTTTTTTTTTTTTTTAAATAATTTTTCTCTTTTATCTTCTTCTTTTTTTTTTGTGGTGGGAAGGGTTTCTTGTGTTTGTGAAAGTTGTTTTCTGTAAACGAGTAAACTTGACGTTGCCGTGGCCCACGCGCCGACGTGGTTTAACTCTAACGACTAACTCTATAATTATAATCAAATATTTCCAGCGAATTTCCGCCGGTGCTTATCGCGATCTGTTAGAGAATCCAGTGAACTAAATTTAATTTGCGGACATTTCTTGAGAATGCGCCCGGCACTATCTACAATCTTTGCTTCATTGCCGGGTCAGTTGCTATGGAAACGGCCGTTCTCTGCCTATAGTGGTATTAGTATTGATCGCCGCTTGTTACTCGGTGCCACTAGCTTGTTTGAAAAAGTCGCTCGGTTCCAGCCCTTCACATCGAGAAGTCGGCCAACTTTCCGCTCCTTGTCTCTCGCCGACACTGGCTGTTATTCCTATGTTCTGTTACGCGCGTTGTTCCGTGTGTTCTTCAGTCGTGTCTGGCAATATATTTATCTCTCGTCTATAAATGTTGCATGTTTCAGTATTGGCGCTCACGCGCAAGTCGGCGACTAACTTGTATCGTGTGTTGAACGCCAGTGTGTGGAATACCAAACATACTGCCGAGTCTTTTTATAACCCTAGACACTTGGCTGGCCGGCCGAAGCTCACGCTCTGACGAGACGTCGGCGCATGTAGAACAGTGATGAATTTGTCGGATGTGTGTGGAGCCTGGACTAACTGTTTTATAACATGCTGAACATAGGGATCCGCCGAACAATCAACCACCGGAAACCAGCGAACACAACATGTGGGATGAGCGGGGCTAGGAGCTGTGCGAAAACACCGATTAGAGGGGAAGGGGGAGAATGCTTAAGAAGAAGGGCCTCCCCCCAGTTTCCGGCGAGGTGGTTATTCTGACTCTGTGTTTGGTTCTCGTTCTCATCACGCTCTCACAGATTCTTGTCGTGCACCACAAGTTTAACGGGAGGTACACCAAGGTGGTTCGACCCCGGGGACCTCGGGCACGGCAGGAGTTGCGGCAACTCGAGCGCAGTTTAGCGAGTCTGATGCGCCAGCATGTGCCCAGCATGCAGCAGCACTCGGAACAACTCCGGACCGAAGTGTTTGCGAACCGAATCTCTCAGATAATCCAGCAGTCGGCCCTGGAGTCCGGAGTGAACGTGAACGCTACGCGACCTGTTTTACACAGAACTGACTACTCCGACAGACTAAACAAACCAATATTCCCGTCTTCCATGCACACAGAGCACGGTGTCCACAACGCCGTCTGTGCCGTCGTGCCCAGTTCGCTGAGTAAGTATTTAGCAGGTAGCACTAAACTAAGTAACATCCAGTTGGATGAACGTTTGAAGTGTATCCAACATTTTATAGCGCACTTAATACTACCAGTCTTGCCATTTGGTGATAAATATAACAGTATTTGTCGTCAAATTAAACTATAGTACTGTCGGAAATAAAATAAAAACGATTTTCATGGATTATTTCTTGCATATTAAAGAGACAAGTAAATATTTTGTAAATATCTATTTAAATATAGTCTACCTAATAAAGCATTTACTTGTTTTGGCTCTGATTGATGTACAAGGTGGTGTTTACACTTGACATTAAAAGAAAGATGTCAGTAAAACAGGTGATTTGTGCACAAACTATAACACATTTTGGTCAACATGTGTCAATTTCATTGCTGTTTCAATATGTGAGGGACCGTTTCTGATGACGGTTTACCCCTATCCCTCTCCAAAACAAAATATCTGTAGACATTCATAAGTAACTTTTGAGCAAAACTGTCCAGAACCATTTTGAGTTTGTGATCTATTATACCGGTATTAAAGGTGCTATCTCAAAGTTGCATAATGACATCTATTGCAAATCATGTTTTTATTAAATTTTGCTTTAACATTTAAAGCCTACACCTTTAAAACTATATGCCCAAAAATTATTATAGGAAATAATTTTATCTACTAGTAGAAAATACATTTTTATTGGAGAATCTTTATCACAAATAGATGCTCACATATAACTTCTGATATAGCACCTTTAAGTGGTTGCAAGATTGAGTAAATTTCTAATGTACTTATATTGAATTTATCTTCACTAAATATGCTGGTCATAATTAATAATTTATGCTGCAATTCAAAATAATCAGTTAACTTGCAGTTTTAAATTAAAAGTTTGTTTAAGGCTAAATGAAATTGACACATATCCACCAAAATGTGTTATAGTCTGTTCCAATAAAGGTCACAAATCTCCTATTTACTGACATCTTTATTTTAAGTTCAAGAGTAAACACCACCTTGTACATCAATGACAGTCCAAGCAAATGAATGCTAAATTAGGTAGAGTCATTAAATAGATATTTACAAAATATTTACTTGTCAGTTTAATATGAAAGAAATAATTGACGAAAATAATTTTTATTCTATTTCCGACACTACTTTAGTTTCATTTTGGCAATAAATCATGTTGGTAATTATATTTAATCTGGTACCAATCTGTCCAGCAGCCTTGTGTTTGAAACATGTGAAGTGCCTGTAAATATGTACTCAGCAATGTTCTAGGAACAAACGGTTATATGGAATATGATTTATGAAATGTCCCACTTTCTCGAGTTAATACCCGGAGGAGGGCTGTGGTCTTCATATTTATCAATAATAATTTCGTTCATATATTGCATGTAGTTTTAACCCAATTCTTTAATATTATCGCCCATGGGAGTATTTGGTTATAGTAGACCTTAGAGCCGAATAATATGACGTATTTTTTGTTGTTGTTGTCGCGACTGCAGCTGGTGTTATTGCTGCTGCTGCTGTTGTTGTTACTCAGTAGTTGTGCTGGAAGTATGAAATGTTTAGTGTGTATCGTGGCAGTACGTGTGTCATATCATGGTCGGTGTGAGCGGACCGATTTACGATGACTCATGGAAACTGAAAAGTCTCACATTAAAGCTACAGCACCAAGACGCAACTCGACCACTGACCTATCTCGACCACTGACCTATCTCGTGACTCAACTCTCGTACTCCATCTGCGTCAAATTGTATACACACGCACACACGATACACACCATACGTACGTACGTACGTACGTACGTACATACATACATACATACATTATACATACATACATACATTATACATACATACATGCATGCAGAATGATACTTTTGTTACCGAAGGTTCTATATATAGCAAAGAAGACTTCAGCTGGGGTTTAAGGTTTTTATTCAGGGATCACCTGGAGGGATGTGAAGATCCCGATGTTTATAAAAACATCCGCACACAAATATATATCTCTATAACGACCCTGGAATAACAAAAGAACATAAAATCAGTTACATTTTCCAGGTTAAGTACAATTTACTTCAATATTATATTACTAATGTACATTTAACACACATTTCAATTCAGACTCAAATCAAATATAATTATAATTCAAAGGTTAATTTAATTATCACATCATTGCTATAAGCATGTGCTAAGCACGTCATAAAACTATATAAATACCTGTGTGTATATTCTATAACACACAGAATTACGACATCACATATAAGTAAATATTTAACCTACCGACTGTGGGTCAGGTCGTTTGAATAATGATGCTGGTTGTGCTACATCATTGATAACCTGTCAACCAAATACCACTTATAAATAGGAGCACATAAAATATACACATAGAATATATTCATATATACACTTAATAATAAAGTAGTTTAATAACTAATTTAGTTATTTACTTATTTGTATTATCAAACCTAATCAAATATTCGTCTTGGAAGACAAATATCCCTATATAATTATAAACATTATTAAACACTACTTTAACTCGTTCGCTATAGAATAAGTTTTATCAACTGCTTACACATGCTAAGTTCTAATTTAAGGCTTATCATAAAATATGCATACACTAATCTAGTTTACTACTTAAAACACATGGTTATATCTTAAAATATATGTTTGTATTTACCTGTGCTGTTAATAACTGTGCCGTGCAGAACTTGATCAACTATAAAACTCGCAATGCTGAAAACCACCTGTCTTGCTTGAATGTTTAAAAGTCTCTGACTCCAGAGAACACCAGGTAACAAAAGAAACAATAGATGAGCTTACTACTGAACGATTACCTGGCCTGAACACTGAGTTGAGGGTGAACACAACCCAAGCTGACACTACCAAAGACACAGGAAAACAATAGAAACAAAATAAGAAACAGCTTTGCACTATTAGAGTTAGAAAGAATAAAATATATGTAAACTGTTTTAAAATTGTAGTGTATGTGATATGCAATTTAAAACATCCGGTTACACATTCACACACAGTTTAAAGTGTGTTTGGTTTGTTTAACGATTACATACGTATATGCAGACAAACATACATACATACAGACAGACAGACATACATACATACATACATACATACAGGCAGACATACATACATGCATGTACGCTTTAGCTGTGACCGAGTGGTATCAAGGTCCCACGTACACCATGTCTATCGTCGGTTAACTGAGCAGTCTCTTTTAAACAATGTCTCGGTGGCCGAATGGTTATCGTGGTGGTCTGTGGGCTAACTGGTGCCATAGGTTCGAGTTACAGCAAAGGCATGAGAGACAATTTGTGAGGCCAAAAAGGCTTTTTATCCTCGTGCCACTGTGTTAATAAATTAATATCAATGTATGAACTAGTGAAACTCGAACAGGGACACAATCCTCATTAAACCTCTGTAGACCGTAAACACACTACATGATATGATATTCTTGTTTTAAACGTTCATCTATAAATTCTTCTTACAAACTATATCCATAAATTCCTGTGTCAAA
Organism: Gigantopelta aegis; assembly: GCF_016097555.1. Lineage (NCBI taxonomy): Eukaryota > Metazoa > Mollusca > Gastropoda > Neomphalida > Peltospiridae > Gigantopelta > Gigantopelta aegis. The sequence continues at coordinate 119,408,351 of NC_054702.1, forward strand.
CTGTATCATAACATGCATGTGTAAATTCCTGTTTTACACATCTGTAAATTATTCAGCTGTCATATGTGCATTATTTCATGTCTCAAACTAACATCCATTGTCTATACATTCCTTTCTCAAACGTCTATTCGTTTTAAATTGCATCATCTATACATTCTTTAAATTAGTTTTGTAAACTGTACCATACATAGATGTTTCGCTAAACCTGTATCATCCATCTCTCTCTCTCTCTCTCTCTCTCTCTCTCTCTCTCTCTCTCTCTCTCTCTCTCTCTCTCTCTCTCTCTCTTTTCTCCATATGTTTGTTTTAAACTCTTATCTCTATATTTTTGTTTTTAACTTATCTCTATATGTTTGTTTTTAACTCTTATTTCTATATGTTTGTTTTAAATTCTTATCTCTATATGTTTGTTTTTAGCTCTTATCTCTATATGTTTGTTTTTAACTCTTATCTCTATATGTTTGTTTTTTTAACTTATCTCTATATTTTTGTTTTAAACTCTTTATCTCTATATGTGTTTGTTTTATCTCTATATATGTTTGTTTTAAACTCTAATCTCTATATTTTTGTTTTAAACTGTATCATCAATAATGTATAGATACTAGTATATACTAAGTGTATATATAAATTGTATCATCTATAATTCTTATTTTAAACCGTATCATCTATAACTTCTTGTAATCTATATATATATATATATATATATATATATATATATATATATATATATATATATATATATATAGAGGTTATGACCAGAGTGTTTTTCGGTATCGTCAATATCATATATTAGGAATATAAATTGTATTATGCGAGCCTCTGGCGAGGGTAATAATCTCTTTATCATATAAGCTCAAGCTTAATACAACGTGTTTTTGTAAACTGTACACGCAACTTTAATTCCAGTCCGCCATTACTAGATATTCAAATGACGTAAGAATATGTGGCGCGGTGTATTTTTGAATGGAAATGACGTCAAACTCGAATGACGTCATTTTGAATGTCCTTACATCAAAATAAAGTTATGCGGAACGCTTTTTGTTTTCTGAACGCTGGACAGCTTTCCGTGTCAAATTGCCATTGCACTGTTTTTATTTGATGACTGAATGCATACGTCAATCATGGAGTGTCACCCAAGTACGTTTGCTTAAATGTCAATAAACCTAGTGCCGAGACCTCGACTAATTTACATCTAATTTGCAAAGTTATCAAATTCTTAAAGTTTGTGATCTGAAAAATATCACATACTTTGATTGCACTGAAAATGTAAGATATTTTTTATATATATATATATATATATATATATATATATATATATATATATATATATATATATATATATATATATATATATATTTATTACCCTCCTGGTGAAGATATAGCGGTGTCGTACAAATTTCGTACGCACCACCAGGTGCGTATTACAAACTGTATTTTGATTTGTCAACAGGGCACAGAGTCAATTTCGATTGGTTGGACAGCGACCTTATTAGCATAACGGGACTATTTTTTTTCATTCATATTAATGTCAAGGTCAGTAACATCCACAACTTTTACTACAAATGTCATTCATTAAAAGTTGATATAAACTGGACCGCACGAGAAATATTTTTAAATAAAAAATAAAAATAAAAGAATGAATAGAACAATAATTAAACATATTCATTTTATTTATTATGTGGATTTTTGGTCTACAAATTATTATTGTCAGTTGTGATTTGTGAATTCATCATTATTAAGATCTACGACAGTCACTTTTTGGACCCTTGTTTTGGCTTTGTACACAATAAATGAAACATATCCAACGTTAATTTTTTCATATGATATATTTGACAAAAGGTAGTTTTTTATTTTTTTAAACTTAAACTTAATATTTTTTGTAGAATTGTGAAAAAGTAAAATATACCGACCTGTAAACAGCGTTGTTTGCTTGTTGTAGAAATTTAACAGGGGTCAAGGTTAGTAGACCAGTTTTTATTTTAATGTGGCTATGCATTGTAATAATATAGCTAATTTTGAATTTGAATGACGTCAGAATTCCAATGACGTCACTTTGCACCTCCTTACAATAACCACAAACTGGGTACATGACGTTTCCGTTTTAAGAATGCTGGAAAAAATCCAATGCAAAATTCCTATTGATTTTTTTTGTTTTTCGAACATTACTGAAGCACCTGAATGTGTTTGAAGAAAATTCTGTGATTGAAAAATTGTACCTTTTACGAAATATGGATTTCAAGTGAATTTACGGTAAGATATGCTATATTTATTGTGTACAAAGAAAGCCAAAACAAGGGAGCGAAAAGTGACTGTCGTGGACCTAAAGTTATAACTAGTTTTCCCGTGAACTCCACTGCTTTTGCAAGCTACACGTTTTTAACTGCAAAACCACTTGTTATTCTCTTATTGGTTGGATTTTTGGTCAACAAATTGTTATTGTCAGTTGTGATTTGTGAATTCATCATTATTAGCATAACCAGTGGGGTAACGGGAACATTTGTTTCTTGGGGGCGTTTTGTTAAAATATGGAATTATGCATTAGTTTTACCCATTTTTCACCCAATATGAAAATAAACATATATTGATGCATGTACCTTACAGCTTTCTTTAAATTAAAAAATGAAACCCGATGGAAATTTATGGGGAAGTACGACTACACCACTCCCCTGAAAACGCCACTGAGAAGTAGCGGAAGTACAACGAACTATTTCTCAATGCGGCGGTACGTAGTCGTGCACCGGCTAGTTATGCAAATCAACATCCGGTCTTGAAATAGGCTACAAAATTGATTGATTGATTTATTTATTTTTCATAATTTGCGTGATTTAAAGGAGAGTAATAAATAAAATACCACTCTCGTTTTCGCTAGATATCATTTTTACGAAACTCGTTAACTTCCCAAACGTATCTGACCTCACTTTCGTTCGGTCAGATACGTTTGGGAAGTTCACTCGTTTCGTAAAAATGATATCTAGCGAAAACTCGTATAGTATTCTATATATATGCCCCCTTGCCACGCTTCCTACGCCAGTGATAGGCCTAATTATTACCCTCCTGTTGAAGATATAGCGGTGTCGTACAAATTTCGTACGCACCACCAGGTGCGTATTACAAACTGTATTTTGATTTGTCAACAGGGAACAGAGTTAATTTCGATTGGTTGGACAGCGACCTTATTAGCATAACGGGACTATTTTTTTCATTCATAATTAATGTCAAGGTCAGTAACATCCACAACTTTTACTACAAATGTCATTCATTAAAAGTTGATGTAAACTGGACCGCGCGAGAAATATTTTTAAATAAAAAATAAAAATAAAAGAATGAATAGAACAATAATTAAACATATTCATTTTATTTATTATGTGGATTTTTGGTCTACAAATTGTTATTGTCAGTTGTGATTTGTGAATTCATCATTATTAAGGTCTACGACAGTCATTTTTTGGACCCTTGTTTTGGCTTCGTACACAATAAATGAAACATATCCAACGTTAATTTTTTTCATATGATATGGTAGATTTTTATTTTTTTAAACTTAATATTTTTTGTAGAATTATGAAAAAGTAAAATATACCGACCTGTAAACAGCGTTGTTTGCTTTTTGTAGAAATTTAACAGGGGTCAAGGTTAGTAGACCAGTTTTTATTTTAATGTGGCGATGCATTGTAATAATATAGCTAATTTTGAATTTGAATGACGTCAGAATTCCAATGACGTCACTTTGCACCTCCTTACAATAACCACAAACTGGGTACATGACGTTTACGTTTTAAGAATGCTGGAAAAAATCCAATGCAAAATTCATGGGCGGATCCAAGGGGGGAGGGGACCAGGGGGACGCGTCCCCCCAAAAAAATTGTTCAAGTGCCCTCAAAATGTCCAAGTGCCCTTTTTGTTTGTAGAATTTTTTTTTTTTTAAGTAAACAATAATTATATTGTAGATAAATGAAATCAAGATTTTCGTGTCTGTGTTATTGAGTCTCAATGGGGCCCCATTGAGGTTCTAACGCGAGTGACGCCAATTTACTTCATTATTGCTAGTATATTATGACGTAGAACTGTAGGAATTCATATTAATTGTAAATATCAAAACTTGTAGTAAGGTGCCCTTTTGACGAGTCAATGTGCCCTTCTTTTTTGGCCCCCCCCCCCCTAAAAATATTTCCTGGATCCGCCCATGAAATTCCTATTGATTTTTTTTTTTCGAACATTACTGAAGCACCTGAATGTTTTTGAAGAAAATTCTGTGATTGAAAAATTGTACATTTTACGAAATATGGATTTCAAGTGAAATTACGGTAAGATATGCTATATTTATTGCGCACAAAGAAAGCCAAAACAAGGGAGCGAAAAGTGACTGTCGTCGACCTTAAAGTTATAACTTTAGTTTTCCCGTGAACTCAGCTGCTTTTGCAAGCTACACGTTTTTAACTGCAAAAACACTTGTTATTCTCTTATTGGTTGGATTTTTGGTCAACAAATTGTTATTGTCAGTTGTGATTTGTGAATTCATCATTATTAGCATAACCAGTGCCAGTGGGGTAACGGGAACATTTGTTTCTTGGGGGCGTTTTGTTAAAATATGGAATTATGCATTAGTTTTACCTATTTTTCACCCAATATGAAAATAAACATATATTGATGCATGTACCTTACAGCTTTCTTTAAATTAAAAAATGAAACCCGATGGAAATTTATGGGGAAGTACGTCTACACCACTCCCCTGAAAACATCACTGAGAAGTAGCGGAAGTACAACGAACTATTTCTCAATGCGGCGGTACGTAGTCGTGCACCGGCTAGTTATGCAAATCAACATCCGGTCTTGAAATAGGCTACAAAATTGATTGATTAATTTATTTATTTTTCATAATTTGCGTGATTTAAAGGAGGGTAATAAATAAAATACTTTCATTCGGTCAGATACGTTTGGGAAGTTCACTCGTTTCGTAAAAATGATATCTAGCGAAAACGAGTATAGTATTCTATATATCTCTTAGTGATCTACCAGGTGATCTGGAACAGCATTTGTATTATTTTATTATTAAGTCAGTTTTATTATTAAATATTTTTATTATTATTATTATTATTATTATTATTATTATTGTTAAGTCTTGTTTATTATTAGATCATTTTTATTATCATTAAATTATTTTTATTATTAAATCATTTTTATTATTATATCAAGTCATTTATGATATTATTAAATTATTTTTATTACTGAATAATTTACTAAATTATTTTTATTATCAAATTAATTTTTTTTTTTATTATTAACTTATTTTTATGATTATTAAATCATGTTCTATTATTAAATGTCACATTGATTTTGCTAGTTCGTATAGCAGTGAAACACAAACACACTTGTGTTGTAAAGAAAATACACTTTGTTGTCGTGCACATTTCCTCCATACTGCTAGCTACATACTAATTAATTTAACATGTTTAAAATTAGACTATAATATGATTCTTCAACCTCCCACTTGCAGCCCGTCGTCATGGAAACGTAGAGAAGCGCTGGGGAATTGTCTTATGTTTTATGTTTTGTTGAGTTTGAAGGAGTCCAACCCACCAGAGACCACGTGTGTTGGCGGGAAGTGGGGTTTTTTATGTGGAAATAATAGGTTTTCTTTCTGCGAGTCGTCCGTGAAATCAATACGCGGCGGAGAGGGGTTCTCATTAACCGCTGTGAGCGGGCGGAAATTGTGACTCTCATCGCTCTCCAACATCTTCAGTACACCTAATTTCCTCTACATTATGCACGCTAACATCATAGTTGTGGTTATTGGTCTCTAAAACCCAGATAACATTCGTAAAATGTGGCCGTTTCTCCTGGTGAATGTTTTACCAACACTTTTATTTGAATAGTGTCTGTGTTGTATTTTTGTGTATCTGACTTGGTCACTAAAACTATACTTTATTATATACAAACAAAAATTACCGTAGCCTACATCTGTTAACAAGACACAGCTAAAACGTGCCGTACGTTACAGTGACGTCATAGCACACAGACAAACAACACGTGTCATACGGTAGTAAACAATGCACAGCCAACACGTGCCGTACGTTACAGTGACGTCATAGCACACAAACAACACGTGTCGTACGGTAGTAAAGAATGCACAGCCAACACGTGCCGTACGTTAGTGACGTCATAGCACACAGACAAACAACGTGTCGTACGGTAGTAAACAATGCACAGTCAACACGTGCCGTACGTTACAGTGACGTCATAGCACACAGACAAAAAACACGTGTCGTACGGTAGTAAACAATGCACAGTCAACACTTGCGTACATTACAATTCCGTTACAGCAGACTAACAACACTAGAAGTACGTTACCGTACTCTACAACACACAAGCAGAACATAATAAAGTTCATCACAACACAACGAACATGTATACGGTCCTGTTACTTTTTGAGCATTTAATTAAGCTGGGTTTCACTGCATGACATCAAACATCTTGAATAATAATTAAACACACTAGCGCAGATCTGCCCCGGGTTGGGCCCCCTGACCTCTCAGAGACCGAACCCCGGGGCAGACATGCTCGAAACCTCTGTGGTATAGGAGCTTGTTACAAACTTACGGAACGGAACTAGCGCAGAGGGTCCGGGGTTCAAAACCCTTCAATGAAGGTTAATTTATATATTACGTTTATACTTATTTTCGTGTTCGCGTGGGAACCGGTACCGGGGTACAATGAATAGAAGTTTCACAACGCCCTAGCACAAAGATACACATCGGCTGTTAAACAAAGGTAACTGCATTAACAGGATTATTTACAATAGAAATAAATATCATACAATTATGTACAACCACAGTGCAAAGAGCTATGAGGAAAACTACAATGCAATACAAAACTCGAGGTAAGTATATTTTGAAACTTGTACCAGGATGCGAACCCAGTATCTACCACCCTGAAGTCCGATGGCTTAACCACTAGACCGCCGAGGCCGGTATATTACATTCAGTCAACCATATACTCAAGCATAACCGTTCTGGGCACATTGGCCGCGATTCCCCGGTGGCTGTGTTCACGAAAGGATATTACATTTGGAGCGCACGTAACGAGTGGGCGTATCCTTATTGCAGTGTTAGCTATAATCTGGTGAGGACTTGCCTCAACCCAACACTAGTCTACAGCGCGGGTCACAGGCGTTGTGTGGTCAGAGGGATGTGTGTGTGTGTGTGTGACAGTGCGCGCTTTTATGTGACAGTGTGTGTGACAATGTGTGTGACAGTGCGTGTGCGTGTGTGTGTGTGTATGTGTGTGTGTGTGTATGTGTGTGTGTGACAGTGTGTATGTGTGTGTACACGTGTGTATGTGACGGTAGGTGTGTGTGTGTGTGTGACAGTGCGCGCTTTTATGTGACAATGTGTGTGTGTGTGTATGTGTGTGTATGTGTGTGTGTGACAATGTGTATGTGTGTGTACACGTGTGTATGTGACAGTAGGTGTGTGTGTGTGTGTGTGTGTGACTGTGTGTGTGTTTGGCGGTTTGTTTCTCGTGATTAGTTCCAATTTAAGGTTCAAACACGCTTGTCTGGACACACACTTAGCTGTGTTATACTGTCTGTCTATGGTCGGCTTTAATGGTCAGCTAGCGAGAGATGGAAGTCGATATAGTGGTCTTGTATCTCCCGTTTGAACCGTTATAATTTACACACAGTGGGAGCCGCTACTGTATAAGACGAAGCTTTGGTCTGTTAATAGAACTTAATAATAATATATGACCGCGTGTGACGCAATAGAAAACCAATTTTGTTATTTCAGTTATAAGGTAGGCCGTCTAATTGTATGAAAAGTTCTTTTGGAGTCATCTATAGATGCCTTATAGATCTGAAGACGATGTTTGATATCAAGAACTTGTCAATAATTGAATGCGGTGCAAACAATAACATGAATAATTGCAAGCGTAGGTTGGAAGGCAAACCGGGCATCAGTACTTCTATGGTTATTTACAGTTGATGGCAGAAGTCGTTGACGAAGAATAGATGTGAACGATTTTCTCATACAGCTGATTAAACTAATTCCACAGTAATTATTTCCATCCATATTTAGATTCCTCTCTCTCGCTTTAAAAGCCAAATGGGATCACAGCTTCAGACCATCTACTGTAGAAATTAACCGATTGACGACACAGTATCAAGCAAGACTGGAATCAAAATAGCTTTATAGTGAATAATTAAGTAATAGTTTTCTCAAACATTATTATCAATTACTCTTTCATTGACAACATATCGAGCAATACTCCATTTATCTTTGTTTGACACCCAATAGCCGATGTATATCTTTGTGCTGGGATGTCGTTAAACATTCATTCATTCATTCATTCATTCAAGAAATACTGGAATTAAAATATTTTTATATGCATTAATTAAGTAACAGTTTTTTTTAAACATTATTATAAATTTCTCTTACATTAACAACACATCAAGCAATACCTGATTTACTTACCATTGTGTGACACCCAATAGCCGATGTGTATTTTTGTGCTGGGGTGTCATTAAACCATTCATTCATTCACTTCATTCATTCATTCATTCATTCATTCATTCATTCAAGGAATACTGGAATCATAATTTCTTTATATTCAATAATTAATTAATCATTTTCTCAAACATTATTATATAAACATACCAAGCTAACAGCTGTTACATCTTGTTATCGTCCTTGGATACTACTCGAGGTCCTTCTAAGGTCTAAAGAACGTTTACCGTCCTACTGCTCCTGTACACCTGTGGTGAACTGTGTGTGTTGTGTTTTGCAGCGGGCCCCGTCCACGTGAACGTGTCTCACTCGCACGACGACATCAGCCTGAGTTCTGTGATCCGCGACAACAAGCAGATCGAGTACGGCGGCAGGTGGCAGCCGTCAGTGTGCCGCGCGCGGTACCGTGTGGCGATCGTCGTGCCGTACCGAGACCGACTGCAGCACCTCGCTACCCTCCTGTCGCACCTCTTCCCCGTCCTCAGGCGCCAACAGCTCAACTTCCGCGTCTTCGTCGTCGAGCAGGTCTGTACCCTTTATACCTCAGTATGTACGCTTTATACCTCAGTCTGTACGCTTTTGACATTTCTGTACGCTTTATAGATCAGTCTGTACACTTTATACTTCAATCTGTAACACTTTATAAGACGCTTTATACCTCAGTCTGTACGCTTTATACTTCAATCTGTACACACTTTATAAATCAAACAGTCGCTACACTTTATACCTTGGTCTGTACGTTTTATACTTCAATCTGTACATACATGTAATTTATATTTCAAACTGTCTGTACATTTTATACTTTAAATACTCTGTAAGGCTTTATACTTCAGTCTGTATGCTTTATACTTCAAACAGTCTGTACATTTTATACTTCAAACATTCTGTACACTTTATACTTCAGTCTGTAGGCTTTTTACTTCAATCTGTACACTTTATACTCCAGTCTGTACACTTTATACTTAAAACAGTCTGTACAGTTTATACTTCAAACAGTCTGTACACTTTATACTTCAGTCTGTAGGCTTTTTACTTCAATCTGTACACTTTATACTCCAAACAGTCTGTACACTTTATACTCCAAACAGTCTGTACACTTTATACTTCAGTCTGTAGGCTTTTTTCTTCAATCTGTACACTTTATACTCCAGTCTGTACACATTATACTTAAAACAGTATGTACGCATTTTACTTCAAACAGTCTGTACACTTTATACTTTAGTCTGTAGGCTTTTTACTTCAGTCTGTACACTTTATACTCCAAACAGTATGTACACTTTATACTTAAAACAGTATGTACGCATTTTACTTCAAACAGTCTGTACACTTTATACTTCATTCAGTATACTTTATATTTCACTCTGTACATCTTATATTTCAGTGTGTACATGTTATACCGTAGTGTATACTTTTTGCTTCAAACAGTTTCTACATTATACAATTTGTATATTTTATACTCAAGTATGTACATTTTAATCAATCTGTGCGCTGTTTACTTTAGTCATTACACTTTATAGATCAGATTGTCTGTACGCTTTATACTTGGTAAGATTGAGTTCAAATACTTTATACCTGACAAGACTGAGTTCAATTAGTTTATATACTGTACACAACCGCATGCACGCGCTCGCGCGCGCGCGCGCACACACACACACACACACATATGCTGACATTGTAATTTGGAAAGAAGAACTGTACAGAAAGACCAGAAGTAATTTTGAGCATAAAAGAAAGAAAGAAAGAAAGAAGGAAAGAAAGAAATTTGTGTCCGCCAACATTAATAAAAGTGTCTATAAGCCGACATTCGACGTGCTGGTGCTGTAAAACCGTGTAAACCGATAACGCAGACGTTAAGGGAGATTATTGATTTTGGAACGACATTCGTTTCCACATAAAACACTCCTATTACGTATTCCCTGCAGTACACTCCGCGCAGTGTTACACAACTCCGAGCACTTGGCGCGACCAGCTGTTTCTCTAATTCAGTCAGCTCACACAATCGACACCCCCCCCCCCCCCCCCCCATAGTCTGTCTCAACGGATTCTGTCCCACTCCCTGTTTCCCCGTCTGTACAGTCAGCCTGTTCCTAGTGGAAACCACGTCACAGTGCAGCGCAGCACGTACACAGACATTGTCAACAGTGGTCAGGATAATGGTTAGAGTTTGTCGCAAGGCTTTCCATTTGTTGGATTTCACTAGATATGTAAGAGACTCCTAGTGGAGCATATTGCTTGTTAAATAGCTTGCGGCCTTTTCTTGTGTTCCACACCCACCCTCCAAGTGTCATTGTTACTACCACACACACGCACCTCTTATGTCCTAGTAGGCGCATGAGTAGATGGGGTCAATCCCCACCCCCAAATAGGGTCAATCCTCCCCCGCCCAAAAAAAATTGGATGACCATTACCCGACCACCTGAAAAATTCGCTTCCGCAGTGTAAAAAAGAAAAGTTTGTTTTATTTAACGACGCCACTAGAGCACATTGATTTTTTTTTTTTATCTTATCATCGGCTATTGGACGTCAAACATATGGTCATTCTGACACTGTTTTTTAGAGGAAACCCGCTGTCGCCACATAGGCTACTCTTTTACGACAGGCAGCAAGGGATCTTTTATTTGCACTTCCCACAGGCAGGATAGCACAAACCATGGCCTTTGTTGAACCAGTTATGGATCACTGGTCGGTGCAAGTGGATTGCACCTACCCATTGAGCCTTGCGGAGCACTCACTCAGGGTTTGGAGTCGGTATCTAGATTAAAAATCCCATGCCTCGACTGGGATCTGAACCCAGTACCTACCAGCCTGTAGACCGATGACCTAACCACGACGCCACCGAGGCCAGTCTTCCGCAGTGTAGACCCCCCCCCCCCCCCAACACACACGCACACACACACACACACACCACCTGCACTCGACTCCCTAGAACGGTTAGAATGCCATGTAGATGACACATCACATCCATTAAAAAAGCACATGTAAAGATCCATTCATGTCACGAACACCCATCCCAAATTGTGCGTGTGTACGTCTATGTGCGCGTGCGTATAATGATTGCTGTTAAAGTATTAATCAATGGCATTGATTATATGGATCACTTGAGTTTAGTATCCATTTCTTGACCTGTGATTGGCTTCACTTCTCCATATCGACCCTATCATGAGCAGCCAGAAATAATAAGATAATTACGCTGGGATTGCCGCCATCTATAGCCAACTCCGACAATTGCGAGAAGTGGCTGCGCGTTCAGCCTCCGTCGTTACGTCACAGAGCGCTGGCTAGTCACGGCTCGCCTTGTTCGACCCGCATAAAAAGCGCTGGCAATGGCGGCAATTGACCCCACAAACTAATTACTGCTATAATGCTGTCGACATTAACGCCAATCCGACCAGCACACTGCCGTCTTCGCCATAAGTGGATAGCGTGCTGTTTGCCGCCGCCACTTGATGTAATTTATACAGACCTCTCAACAGTCAAGAGAATAACAACTATAGCAAACACAAGTTACTAACGATTCAAGGTTCATAGTATAACTGAGCCACATGTGTCCAGGCTGTATGTGTGAAACTGTTCACACTACACATCTAACATATGTGGTTTTAGATGGTGTGTGTGTGTGTGTGTGTGTGTGTGTGTGTCTGTGCGATGTGTTACAGATGTGATTTTAGATGGTATGACCAGCCTCGGTGGCGTCGTGGTAGGCCATCGGTCTACAGGCTGGTAAATACTGGGTTCGGATCCCAGTCGAGGCATGGGATTTTTAATCCAGATACCGACTCCAAACCCTGAGTGAGTGCTCCGCAAGGCTCAATGGGTAGGTGTAAACCACTTGCACCGACCAGTGATCCATAACTGGTTCAACAAAGGCCATGGTTTGTGCTATCCTGCCTGTGGGAAGCGCAAATAAAAGGTCCCTTGCTGCTAATCGGAAGAGTAGCCCATGTAGTGGCGACAGCGGGTTTCCTTTCAAAATCTGTGTGGTCCTTAACCATATGTCTGACACCATATAACCGTAAATAAAATGTGTTGAGTGCGTCGTTAAATAAAACATTTCTTTCTTTAGATGGTATGTGTTAAACTGTTCACACTACACATCTAACATATGAAGTAAACCAGTTAGTTATTGGTGTGTCTGTGTCTGTGTATGAAAGAAATGTTTTATGGCATCAGACATATGGTTAATGACCACACAGATATTGACAGAGGAAACCCGCTGTCGCCACTTCATGGGCTACTCTTTTCCATTGTCGTGGTGCACTGGCTGGAACGAGAAATATCCCAATGGGCCCATCAACTGGGATCGATCTCAGACCGACCACGCATCGAGCGAGCGCTTTACCACTGAGCAACGTTACGCCCCTTATATCTGTGTAGATCAGTCTGACAGTTCTTGATGTCTCTAAGTCAGTGTATGAAGTAAACCAGTCTGACAGTTCTTGGTGTGTCTGTATCTGTATGAAGTAAACCAGTCTGACAGTTCTTGGTTTCTCTGTGTATGAAGTAAACCAGTCTGACAGTTCTTGGTGTCTCTGTGTTTGTGTATGAAGTAAGCCAGTCTGACAGTTCTTGGTGTCTCTGTGTCTGTATGAAGTAAACCAGTCTAACAGTTCTTGGTATATCTGTGTCTGTGTATGAAGTAAACCAGTCTGACAGTTATTGGTGTCTCTGTGTGTTTCTGTATGAAGTAAACCAGTCTGACAGTTATTGGTGTCTCTGTGTCAGTGTATGAAGTAAACCAGTCTGAAAGTTCTTGGTGTCTCTGTGTCTGTGTATGAAGTAAACCAGTCTGGCAGTTCTTGGTGTCTCTGTGTCTGTGTATGAAGTAAACCAGTCTGACAGTTCTTGGTGTCTCTGTGTCTGTGTATGAAGTAAACC
>NC_054702.1:119421923-119553131 GCF_016097555.1 Gigantopelta aegis
TCAATGCATGTTAACGATATCATCCATAGATGTTCATCTCAATGCATGTTAACAATATCATCCATAGATGTTCATCTCAATGCATGTTAACAAAAACAAAATCTTCTTCTTCTTCTTCTTCTTCTTCTGCTGCGTTCAGTTTCGTTATGCTCCTTGAATTAAAACATGACAGGAAGTACTTATCCAAGTGACCTCATCATACACCTAAACCGACGAGAACAAACAATGATATTCAGACTGAGGACAGGGCACTGCAGACTCGGTGCACATCTCTACAAACTCAAAGTGGTAACAACACCTCAATGCCACTGTAACACTGAACCCCAAACTCCAGAGCATGTACGGCAAAGATGTCCAACATATGACAGTATGAATTAAAACAAAATCTAGATTATTATATTATGTTATAGTAAGCTGAAGTAAAGTATAGCTAACGTCATTACACATCTCGATATACTACAGACATATCATAAAGATTGCAGACATATCATCAATATTGCAGACATATCATAAATATTGCAGGTTTGTTAGTTTATAGCAAATCGATAACATTTTGGTTGGTTCATTCATTTTTAAATATTAATATTAACATTCCAAATTTGTACTACATATTTCATAATTAACATTCCAAATTTGTACTACATATTTCATAATTAACATTCCAAAATGTATACTACATATTTCATTATTAACATTCCAAAATGTATACTACATATTTCATAATTAACGTTCCAAAATGTGTACTACATATTTCATTATTAACATTCCAAAATTTGTACTACATATTTCATAATTAACATTCCAAATTTGTACTACATATTTCATTATTAACATTCCAAATTTGTACTACATATTTCATTCGCAGAGACTGATATGAAACTCAGTTAAGAAGATGAATGGTAATAAATACTAATGAATACAGCAAATAAATTCCACAATGCTGCGACATTTGTTAAGTATGATCTTTACGAAAATCGTGATTTTAATTTGTGTTGTTTGATACAGGGAACTTCCGAGTTATTTTGTTTTTTTCACATCCAGTTATTGCATAATAAACACCACCACCACCACCACAACTTCCGTTACTACTGCTGCTGTTGTTGTCTTTACTACTATAACCATGGTTACCACCACACCCACCGCTGCTGTTAATACTACTTCTTCTAATGTATTATTAATAGTAAATAGTGCTGTATTTGTATTATTGTATATACAAGTCAGATTTTAGTTATATTGACGGAATTAAATAGTGAAGATTGTATATCCTATATTTCTCAAGTGTTGACCGTTTCCCAGCGGTAATTAGGAAGTACAGTCACCCACGTCTGTCGTGAAGCGTGAAACGTCACGTGACAAGATGGCGACCATGATGTGTAAACAATTTCCGGCATCAAGCATTTACAAGTTTTAATATCTACAGGTTCAAGTTACAGGTACTATCATGCATGTTTACCTCTTAACAACATCTGTAAGCGTTTCGCTAAAGACAAAATGCTGAAAGTATGCCTAAACATCTGAAAAATAATAAACCTACCTGTAGTCAACAACCGGCAACACCCATGGCAACGAGTAGCAACCAACAACAGGTCAACATATTGGACAAGCAACAGCACAGTTAAACTTTGCAGACATCACAAAGTCACCTGAGTATGGAAACCCGAATACCCAAATGCTGGGATTGACAAACAGTCAGTATTTTCCGTCGCCATTTCCGCATACACAGACTGACCAACAACGCATGTATACTGCCCTCCCACAAACCAATATCAACATGCAAGCAGGCTAACTACCCCACCTCCTTGGGTTCAGGGTATATGCGACCAAATTGCTAAACTAACTCTGACGACTAGTGAAATATACAAGCGTACTGAAAAATTACAGATCATTGAAACTAAAATCGGCACCATCGAAAACACATTACATGAACTTAGTACAAGTGTCAAGTCTGCTCATGATCGCATAAGTAAAGTGGAAGACAGCTGCCAGTTTATCAGTAACACATTCGATGCAATCAATACTGAAAGAAACGAGATCAAACATTCCATAGATGATCTTCAAAAAAATATGAAAATAGCCCAGGAAGATATTTGTTACCTTTCTAAAAACATATACGACTTGCAGGATGAAAATGACCGACTTCACGACGAAGTGCTGTATCTTCAAACACGGTCTATGAGATTCAACCCTTTGTTTTATGGCATACCAGACAAGGGCCAAGGTGAGGACACAGAACAAGTTTTAACATCATTTTTGGCGAAAGAAATTGATATTGTCAATGCTCCCATCCAAGTCTCACACAGATTAGGTCCATACCGCGAATTTCAAAGAAAACCGAAGACAATTGTGGGACATTTTGAAAAGATAAGGGACAAGGAGATAACAAAACGGGCTGCAAAGAAATTAGCAGGCAAGCCATATGGTATTGGTGACCAGTTCCCCCAAGAAATTGCTGAGAGGAAAAAATAATTGTACCCATTTACAGAGCAGCAAGACGGGACAACAAGAAAGCCATTCTCAAAGTTGACAGACTTTTCATTGAGGGAAAAGAATATACTTACCTGCAACTAAGAACCCATACCCACCTGCAACTAGGGACTCAAATACACCACACACAAACCCACCCTCTGGGTCTCCTCAAAATAAATCAACACCCTCCAGGAAAAGACTCCTACCTAAGCTACTCCACTACCCAGGACAAACAAGTCCATTGGTTTACCCATGGATGACAGCAGTTAGGAGAGTCAAGGAGACCTACACTCTAGATGTCATCAACCGGCTCTACAAAGATCTATATGTATTGACTAATATTAATACCGTATCTGTATCAATCTCAAAAGACTTTCAGTATAGAGACACACACCCCAGCTGCCATGTAAATAGATATTCAAATGTCTGCAATACTGAAACTGACTTACCTGTACCTTTCTCAAAACACATTGTATATAGTGATACACCCCCAGCTGTTATGTAAATATATATCCTAATGGCTGTAAAACTAAAACTGACTTACCTGTTCATATTTTAAAAAATATTGTATATACTGATACCAACCCCAGCTGTCATGAAAATAGATGTACTAATACTTGTAATACTGAAACTGATTTACCCGTACACATTTCAAAAAACACTGTACATAATAAAACATACCCCAACTGTCATGAAAATAGATATTCTAATATTTGTAATATTGTAACTGATTTACATGTACCTGTGACCCAGTCTAAAATGAGGAAAGAATGCCAAGGAACAAAAGGTACTTTTACACCAAAATTATCTTCTTTCTCTCCTGTTACTAATTGTAGTGGAAAATATTTTTCATTTAGATATTTTAAACAGTGTACATGACAGACACAACCCCATAGTGCAACATGGTTATGTTTACACTCCCCCCCCCCCCCCCCCCCATGAACAACCATTCTGAAGCTAATACAGAACATAACATTACAACTAATGTTGATCCCCAAAATACTATCCCCAGCAGTGCCTTACCAACCACAATACATGCAGATATACTGTCTGATAATTCCTTAGACGGTGTAAATAGTATAAATAAGAGTAGAAAATAATTACACAAATTGTATCCATTTGAAAATACTTAGTTTGAATGTATGTGGTTTAAGAAGCAAACTTGCGATACCAGACTTTGTAACATATATCTCACAATATGATATATGCTTCACAGAAAGCAAAACAGATGCAAATGACTGCATGTCTACATTAATTCCAGGTTACACAGTTTATCTAAACAATAGAACCGGTAAAAGACCATTGCTATTGGTGTTAGAAATGACCTGACTCACCTGATTAAAGTAAATGAAAACAATAATTCACAATATATCTCCTGGTTAAGTATTATAACAAGTAAAACAAACTGTATATCTGCTGGTGTTGTATATATCTGTGAATTTGACCCACTTTTCTCTGATATTCACTGGGCATTAAGGTTTGAACTTACCTGTAACAGTAAAGATAACTCGAATAGACACGACACAAATAACGAATGTATAGATGAAGAAACAATACCTGTTAAGATACGTAGATGGATTCCCAATAAACGCGAGGCATTTATTAATAACATTGATACAAACCTATGTCAAACAATCTCAGTAATTTTAGACAACGAATCTATTGATATCCAAACACGTGTCAACCAAACAGCCGCTACATTGAAAAATCTATTTTTGACTCTGCTGCAATAACTTTTGGTCACGTGCATGCACGTTTCAACAGCCGTGGCAAACCGCCAAATAGTAAGCGACCTTGGTTTGGGATAATGTGTCAAAATCTACGAACAAAATATCACGAGTCGAAAAAGCAGTATGCAATAAACAAAAATATAGCTAACAAAGTTAGATTAACAAATGCTAGTTAATCTTATAAAAAGTTTATAGCAAAAGCCATTTCAAAAAGTAAATTCATTATGGAAAAAAGAAAATGCGACAACTACGTTCCGATGACCCAAAAGAATTTTATAAAATATTTAAGGGACCGAAAACACCAGAAAAACACATACCTTCAGTGGATGACTTTTTAAATTTTTTCAGTGATCTAAATAAGAGTGACCAAAATGATACTGTACCAGATCTTAATATAAACGAAGCAATTGACGAAGTAAATAATAATGAAACCATAAACGGAAAATTTAGCGAAGACGAAATTAAAAGGGCCATAAATCAACTGAAAAATTAGCCCGAGTACTCTGACTGTAAGAGAGCTAGACGGACATTTGGACAGTTATACGATCTCATTACAGTCCGAGACCAACCTATGTATTTTTTTGGCAATTCCTGACAACCAAAAAGTTGGTAAAGATTCCCGCTCTAATACCACACCAATCCTATGTTTGACGTCAAATACCTTTACATCGATCATTTTTGAGTTAACTGATAAAAAAAATCCACATATTAATCACTAATACACATACTACAGAAAGAAATCCGACAGCACCCACATTCAGCTACGCTTCGTGACACTCCGTCGCCATAATTACAAAGCTCGGCGATCTATTTCGAGACGTAGATCACGTGATCGTCTTGTGCAGCAGTTACAGGGGCCGTCTCATACCAAGCGACGTTACTATTAATGAATATATTAAATCTACTGCTGACTTATTCATTCCAGTCTATGTTAAATTGTTTAATACAATACTAGATCATTCTGTTTTCCCAGCCGAATGGCTTAAAGGTACAATTATCCCAATCTATAAAAATAAAGGGGACCGTTCATTACCGGAAAATTACTCTGCTGCTGTTCTAAATTATTTACAACTATACTGAATAACCGCTTAAAAACATTTATTGAAGAAAATGATATGTTGAGTGAAGAGCAGTCAGCTTTTCGAAAAGGATATTCAACAATAGACCATATATTTACATTACATACTTTGATAGATATTTAAAAAAAACAAAAACAGAAATTATTCTGCACTTTTGTCGATTTCCAGAAAGCTTTTGATATGGTATCTCGTACACACTTATGGCATAAGCTACTGGATTATGGCATAAACGGTAAAAAAAATTAAATTATCTACCAAATGAATAAAGGCATAAAATCATTAATATATGCAAATAATCAGAAATCTTCATTATTCCCATGCAGCAACGGCGTCCGTCAGGGTGAAAATTTATCCCCAGTCTTATTTTCCTTGTATCTAAATGACCTAGAAAAATATTTAATTAATTTTGGATGTAAAGGAGTTACCCCCATTGATGAAAACCAACAAAACCCGCTCGACATCGGCATTCACTTACTTTGCTTACTTTATGCAGATGATACTGCTATACTAGCTACCAATGCCGCTGATTTACAACACACACTAAACGTATTCGATCAGTACTGTAACAAATGGAAACTAAAGATAAATATCTCAAAAACTAAAGTATTAATTTTCAATGGAAATGCCAGAGATTATAAATATACTTTCAAACTTGGAAAATATGTTCTTGAAAATGTTAAGGAATTTAAATACCTTGGGGTCACTTTTAGCAAATTAAATAATTTTAAAACGACCAAGGCTCAATTAAAACATCAAGCAACTAAAGCTATGTATTTTGTATTGGCGAAATCTAAAGACAATAATCTATCGATTGAGTGTAAACTTAAAATGTTTGAATCAATGGTTCTCCCAATCTTGTTATACGGTTGCGAAGTTTGGGGATATGGAAAAAACGATATATGCGATTCTGTTAAATAAATTTCTTCCGACACATCTTGCCAACAAAAAAATCCACCCCATTATTTATGTTATACGGAGAATTGGGGAAAGTGCCCATGGAATTAAATATTCAAAGAAGAATGGTCTGTTACTGGGCACGCATTATTTCAGGGAAACAATCAAAATTATCATTTCTTCTATACAGATTTATGTTGACAGATCATGTTACAAATAGAATAAATTATAATTGGCTCACTAGTATTAAACATATTTTGGAGCATTTAGGAATGAGCGATGTTTGGATATCACACACCTTTTTATCGTTAACTTGGCTCTCACAACAAATTAAAATTAGGCAAAATTATCAATATTTACAAATATGGAATGATAGCATATCAATGTCATCAAGAGGCAAAACCTATCAACTTTTTAAAGAAGAACTCATTTTTGAAAAATATTTATATATAATTCCCGAAAGGTTGTGGAGATTAATTATAAAATTTAGAACGTCAAATCACTATTTACCTGTCGAAACTGGAAGGTGGAATAACATATTATTTGAAGACAGATTGTGTACTTTATGAGATGAAAGTGACATTGGTGATGAATTCCATTATTTATTTGTATGTATATTTTTTTCATAATTCCCGAGTAAGATTTTTACATCCCTATTATTATACTAGACCAAGCACCTACAAATTCAAAGAACTAATGAGCAGTAAGAAAATAAGTGTATTAAAGAAGTTGGCGAAATTTATAAATGTAATTTGCCAGGTTTTTAAACGTCCTGGTAACTGAATAACTCATGTCACAATCAAAACTGTTTCCTAGCTATATTACAATTATTATTATTATTATTATTATTATTATATTATTATTATTATTATTACTGTACCATGTACTACCATTACTATTACTACTACTGCTACTATTATTATTATTATACTACTACGACTACCATTACTGCTACCACCATTATTATTACTACTACTACTACTACTACTACTACTACTACTACTAAAACTCGCTCTGGGTGGAAGCCGGTACCGAGATGCGAACCCGTTTACTTACACGTCTTATGTCCGATGGCTTAAGCACGACACTACCTTATTGATCGTGTCAGAAAGTTAATCGTGTTATTCCCACTCAATCACACATTACTGACAATCAAGCCCACATTACATTACCCACATCACATTACTCACATCACATTACTCACATCACATTACCCGCATCACATTACTCACATCACTACTTTAGTGGTTAAATATCAAATGTTCTCTTGTTTGTTTCTCTCAGCATATAACTTCCTTATTAATAATTAAAAAAATGATTTCGGTATGGGACTACTTGACAGGTCCGAGCTCCACGCTTGCTGTCAGTTGAGCTATCTCGGTATCACCAGAGCGCGGGGTACACGGAACCTGTAGTGCATGCTGGGTAATCCTCCCCCATGTGGGGTCATACACTCGAGAGAGACACCCATAATCGCACCCATGAAGTGGGTGAAACTCAGTGTATGTGGCCATACACCTACCCATTGAGCCTAGCGGTGCATCCACTCTGGGTTGGAGCCGTTACTGGCATGGAAAACCCCCCTTTGCCTCAGGTGGGATACGAACCCAGTACCTACCAGCCAGAAGTCCGATCGCATAACCACTACACCATTGAGGCCGGTACAATTATTATTATTATTATTATTATTATTATTATTATTATATGTGATGTAACCATTATAGGCACTTATTGTGCTGTCAAATGTATCGCATTTTGTATTATTCACATGAAATAAATGAAATGAACTTACTTTGTCAGCGTCCATACAAACGGGGACGAGTGTTGGTTACAACACGTGGTATACACCGCCATGATCTATGACTAAGACTACGGTTTGTTGGCGTACATGCGGTATCCATGCAGTCTGGAGTCTCCTTAGAGGTTGCACTATACCAATTAATTTCCGGCTGGGTCGAAGTTCGAGGTGTACCGAACTTTTGATAGAGAAGTTAACACCACAAGTCCTGTGATTGGTTATAAATGTTGGTTGTAAAAACAATTAGTTTCATCTGGGCTAAAAATGTATGCAATTTTATTTGATGTAGTACCACCGTGTCAAGTAGCCTTGTGCTTGGAACATGTATGGGGTACCTGTAAAAAAAAGTACTAAAATTTTGTGCGAAACTAGGGGTGTTGCAGAAACATCTGGTTATACCGAAAATGAGCCATGAAAGGTACCATTTTCTGCAGTTAATACTTTGAGGTAGGGGTTGTAGTACTGATATTTATGGGTCACAGTTTGGTTGATATATTGCATATAGTGTTTTTAAACACAAACGTTAACATGGTCGCCTATGGGATTTGAATTGGTATAGTCCAACCTATATGGCGTACATGCGGTATCCATGCAGTCTGGAGTCTCCTTAGATAACCCATTTCCAGTTTGTACCCGCAAAGTGCCATGCTTTGATTTATGTTCGCGGCTATCTTCAATCCTTGTCACATGACCACTGTTATCCAGAACCGAACACTGGGGGCCGGTTGTTTTCTAAGTGTTTAGTTGTACACGTTAATAACAAAATGAAGACAATGAACACTGGGGGCCGGTTGTTTTCTGAAGTGTTTAGTTGTACACGTTAATAACAAAATGAAGACAATGTCTATGTATGAAAGAGGGTGATGACACATGTTAGTATGATGACTGCATGGGTTTATTAAAGGGGGCCGGTTGTTTTCTGAAGTGTTTAGTTGTACACGTTAATAACAAAATGAAGACAATGCCTATGTATGAAAGAGGGTGATGACACATGTTAGTATGATGACTGCATGGGTTTATTAAAGGGACATTCCTGAGTTTGCTGCATTGTAAGATGTTTCCGACTAATAAAATATTTCTACGATTAAATTTGCATATTAAATATATTTTCTTGTCTTTATATTCAATATGTTTCTGGTCGTCTTAATATTTGTAAGAAGCCCAAACTGGATTTTGTATTCAAATAATTTCGTACGTATGAAAAATAAATATTTTAGGAAATAAGATGAAATTTAACCTAGTGCAAATATTACAACGATCAAAAACACGTTTAATTTACAGCCACTAATATTTTATGCAGAAAAATATATTTGATATGTAATTACAATCGTTAAAAAGTCTGTTAGTAGTATAGGGGCCTGCCGGGTGTCATAACTTGACCTTGGCCGTGATCATGTGGCCTTGATAGGAGACAATGGCCTTGGTGCAGGTGTGCGACCTTGGTAGGAGACGATGGCCTTTGTGCAGGTGTGTGACGTTGGTAGGAGACACTGGCCTTGGTGCAGGTGTGTGGCCTTGGTAGGAGACACTGGCCTTGGTGCAGGTGTGTGACCTTGGTAGGAGACAATGGCCTTTGTGCAGGTGTGTGACCTTGGTAGGAGACACTGGTCTTTGTGCAGGTGTGTGACCTTGGTAGGAGACACTGGTCTTGGTGCAGGTGTAAGTCTGACCTTGGTGTTGGGAGGCAGATACCTTGGTATCCTTGGTGTGCAGGTGTGTGACCTTGGTGTACGCTTTTTTTGGCTTCACTGTATGACGTCTATTGTGTTGGCTTTGTATGTTCACAGTGGAGACACACGCGGGTGATTTTTCACACGGTACCTCGATGGATTTACTTTACTTAATATAAGTTTTTCCCAATATCCATAGCTAAAGTAGGTAGTGTGTAAATGTGTCCCTGCATGTGTCCCTCCAGTCTAAAATTGTGTCCCTCTAGTGTAAATATGTGTCCCTGACTGTGTCCCTGGGCTGGCTCTGCGGGGTCCTGGGTGGGAATTTTATAAATCAGATGAGAGGGCAAGTTCATTTATGTTTGGTACTTTTGTGTGACAGACACAAATTCAAATGTTAAAATAACACGGGAAACTCACATGAAGAAGGTATATAAATAAAACAGTTTTGAAAACTCGTCATTTCAGGTAGAACCTTCCAAGAAGCAACATGTCAGAACAGTACAAGTTGTATGTACCGGACGTGGATACGTGGACCCGTTTCTGCAAGCTGCAAGCACAAGGCAAACTTCAGTCTACGAAATTCAGCGAGGCGGGAAAAGTCAGTTCAGTGTGGATCGATGTCTAGAACTCTACGATCCCACGTGGAAAAAAGAGAAACAGAACAAGCCCACGGCACCCGATGTGGTCATGGTCTCCCCAACACAATAGGGCCGATCTAAAACGGAAACAAGAACAACAAACTGGTATGGGTTGAAAAGACCCAAGACGGCAGAAGCATTTCTAAAAAGACTATAAAAGGGGGCGTGACAGTTTCAACATCGTCAGTTCACATCGAGCACTTCAACAGTCAACATCATGAATCAGAATTGGTTTTATTCCTGAACATGTCATGGACAAAACATCGTGTCCTGTATGTCCAAAGACTTTTTTCAAAACCATCAAACATGCTATGTCATTGGAAGACCTTCCATTCAACTCAACTCCAGGCTCCTATATGGCTCCAGATCCTATAGCTCCAACTCCTATGGTTCATATAGCTCCTATAGCTCCGGTTTCGGCTTCTATAGCTCCCATAGCTCCGGTTCCTAGGACTCCGATGGCTCCTATAGCTCCGGCTCCTATAGCTCCTGTTCCGGCTCCTGTGGCTCCTGCTTTCCTAATCCATCCCTTCACCATGATCGTGTCGGAACCCACTTCGTGTAGAAAGACATTTTTGGTATACAAACTGCTAAGGGATGGTCAAATCTCCCCACCGCCTCAATACAACGCATCATCTGGCTCTACAAACGATGGCAACCCCTCTACGACATCATTGGGGCAACCGTTCGAGTGAAATTTGTTTAAGGCATACCTGAGAATTTGGAAAAGGATCGTTATTTGGATCCCAGAGTCAGAAATCTCATCGTGTTGGACGACTTGATGTGTATGGCCAATAAAGATTCTCGCATCACCGGCCTGTTCACGGAAGGAAGTCACCATAGAAACCTCTCGGTGACTGCCATCAATCAGAACCTCTATTACAGTAACAAACATTCCTTTCTTCTCCTTACCGCAGATGCCTTTCTTCTTCTTATCAAACATTCCTTTCTTCTCCTTAACGCAGATGCCTTTCTTCTTCTTAACAAACCGGCCTCGGTGGCGTCGTGGTAGGCCATCGGTCTACAGGCTGGTAGGTACTGGGTTCGGATCCCAGTCAAGGCATGGGATTTTTAATCCAGATACCGACTCCAAACCCCGAGTGAGTGCTCCGCAAGGCTCAATGGGTAGGTGTAAACCACTTGCACCGACCAGTGATCCATATCTGGTTCAACAAAGGCCATGGTTTGTGCTATCCTGCCTGTGGGAAGCGCAAATAAAAGATCCCTTGCTGCTAATCGAAAGAGTAGCCCATGTAGTGGCGACAGCGGGTTTCCTCTCAAAATCTGTGTGGTCCTTAACCATATGTCTGACGACATATAACCGTAAATAAAATGTGTTGAGTGCGTCGTTAAACAAAACATCTTTCTTTCTTTCTTTCTTCTTAACAAACATTCCTTTCTTCTCCTTACCGCAGATGCCTTTCTTCTTCATATCAAACATTCCTTTCTTCTCCTTAACGCAGATGCCTTTCTTCTTCTTATCAAACATTCCTTTCTTCTCATTAACGCAGATGCCTTTCTTCTTCTTAACAAACATTCCTTTCTTCTCATTAACGCAGATGCCTTTCTTCATAACAAACATTCCTTTCTTCTCATTAACGCAGATGCCTTTCTTCTTCTTAACAAACATTCGTTTCTTCTCATTAACGCAGATGCCTTTCTTCTTAACAAACATTCCTTTCTTCTCATTAACGCAGATGCCTTTCTTCTTCTTAACAAACATTCCTTTCTTCTCATTAACGCAGATGCCTTTCTTCTTAACAAACATTCCTTTCTTCTCATTAACGTAGATGCCTTTCTTCTTCTTAACAAACATTCCTTTCTTCTCATTAACGCAGATGCCTTTCTTCTTCTTAACAAACCGGCCTCGGTGGCGTCGTGGCAGGCCATCGGTCTACAGGCTGGTAGGTACTGGGTTCGGATCCCAGTCGAGGCATGGGATTTTTAATCCAGATACCGACTCCAAACCCTGAGTGAGTGCTCCGCAAGGCTCAATGGGTAGGTGTAAACCACTTGCACCGACCAGTGATCCATAACTGGTTCAACAAAGGCCATGGTTTGTGCTATCCTGCCTGTGGGAAGCGTAAATAAAAGATCCCTTGCTGCTAATCGGAAGAGTAGCCCATGTAGTGGCGACAGCGGGTTTCCTCTTAGAATCTGTGTGGTCCTTAACCATATATCTGACGCCATATAACCGTAAATAAAATGTGTTGAATGCGTCGTTAAATAAAACATTTCTTTCTTTCTTTCTTTCTTCTTAACAAACATTCCTTTCTTCTCATTAACGCAGATGCCTTTCTTCTTAACAAACATTCCTTTCTTCTCCTTACCGCAGATGCCTTTCTTCTTCTTAACAAACATTCCTTTCTTCTCATTAACGCAGATGCCTTTCTTCTTCTTAACAAACATTCCTTTCTTCTCATTAACGCAGATGCCTTTCTTCTTAACAAACATTCCTTTCTTCTCCTTACCGCAGATGCCTTTCTTCTTCTTAACAAACATTCCTTTCTTCTCATTAACAAATATGTCTTTTTTTCCCTATGACTAAAACAAAATACTAAAAACATACTAAAAATAAATATATGTATTCAATTAATTTTTATTTTACAAGGAATGAAATGTTTTATTTAATGACACACTCAAAACATTTTATTTTACGGTTATATGACGTCTGGTTAAGGACCACACTGATATTAAGGTAGGAAACCCGCTGTCGCCACTTCATGGGCTACTCTTTTTGATTAGCAGCAAGGGATATTTTATATGTACCATCCCACAGATAACACATACCACGGCTGGATATAGCCCAGTGGGCCCACAGACCGGGATCGTCCCAGACCGACCGCGCATCAAGCGAACACTAGGCTACGTTCCGCCCCTTATTTTACTAAGAACATGATACCTTACCTAAATAAGGACATTTATAACAGAGTGTAAAAATGGTTTAGACAGGTTTCTGCCAAAAAAAATATGTTAGTAAGAGAAATGCTGTTTAACATTCGTCAGAGCACATGTCTAAATTATTTTTAAAAATTTATTACATATTACATAGTTTTCGGACACAAGGCCTGCTGGGGTTTCCTCTCTAAATCTGTCAAAATTGTTTGACATCCAATAGCCGATGAATAATAAATCAATGTGCTCTAGTGATGTCGCTAAACAAAACAAACTTTGACGGTCTATGTGCATACCATAAAGGATTTCCTCTGCTTCTTAAGACGGGCACGCGTCGGTATTTCTTTTGCAGTTTTATTACCTCGGTTCACCTGGTGGCTAAGTGTTTTCATAAACACTGTGTGACATTAATAAAATGCTTTTGAATGTGGTCCGACAGTTGTAATATGGTTACGATCGCTTTTTATAAAACGTTTATAAAAAATTGAAATGCAGTAAATATTTATATCTATATATTGTAATATCAAGAACTGTAAAGTACACAGTTGTAACTGAAATATTCTGAATAATTATATTTTACAATATACCTCTACTCTGTTACATCGCGGAATGTATCTATATTGTTAATACACATATCTCTATAACGTAATATCATGTATTTATATTATTAATACACATATCTCTACAATGTAATACCATGTACTGTATTTGTGTTTGATTCATATATGTACCAAGCAATGTATTCCTATTATTTGTACCCTCCTGTAAACCATCTTGTCAAAATCAGAATATGCACGTTCCTCTTACGCCGTTGCATAACGGCCTGAGTGTAATAAAGTTCAGTTCAGTAATCAGTAAAGGTTTACAGATTGAATAGACAGCTATTGATCGTTCATCCTTTGTACTCCTCTATTACTGAACGAATGAATGAATGGCTAAATGACGAGCACAAAGAAAAGGTCGACTATGTGTCTAAGAAATACAAATGAATAAAACTCACCACACACGCCCCATACTACTGTTAGGCGATAACATCTTAAAAAGTACAGCAAACTCAGGAATGTCCCTTTAAAACTGTGGTTGCGTTTGTGTTTTGCATTAGTAAACTATATTATAGGATGGAGTGGGGAGACTGTGAGCATCGTTCTGGTAGAGAAGTTTTTTGATCATGTTTATAACATCCAAGGTCTCCTGAAAGCCTTCATCATGTTTATAACATCCAAGGACTCCTGAAAGCCTTCATCATGTTTATGATAAGCACGCAGATGCCATTTCATGATATGACGCATCAGTGAGTGAAATGATTTCTGATGCAATATGTTATTTTGACCGTATACATTACTTTCATCTTTGGTGAAAATCCTGAACACTTCACCTATGCACTACATGGCTGTAGGCTGTGCTCATCACGGGTGATACCGGTGAAGGAGGGAACACTTCAACTATGCACTACATGGCTGTAGGCTGTGCTCATCACGGGTGATACCGGTGAAGGAGGATATGCTCAACTATGCACTACATGGCTGTAGGCTGTGCTCATCACGGGTGATACCGGTGAAGGAGGGAACACTTCAACTATGCACTACATGGCTGTAGGCTGTGCTCATCACGGGTGATACCGGTGAAGGAGGGAACACTTCAACTATGCACTACATGGCTGTAGGCTGTGCTCATCACGGGTGATACCGGTGAAGGAGGATATGCTCAACTATGCACTACATGGCTGTAGGCTGTGCTCATCACGGGTGATACCGGTGAAGGAGGGAACACTTCAACTATGCACTACATGGCTGTAGGCTGTGCTCATCACGGGTGATACCGGTGAAGGAGGGAACACTCAACTATGCACTACATGGCTGTAGGCTGTGCTCATCACGGGTGATACCGGTGAAGGAGGGAACACTTCAACTATGCACTACATGGCTGTAGGCTGTGCTCATCACGGGTGATACCGGTGAAGGAGGGAACACTTCAACTATGCACTACATGGCTGTAGGCTGTGCTCATCACGGGTGATACCGGTGAAGGAGGGAACACTTCACCTATGCACTACATGGCTGTAGGCTGTGCTCATCACGGGTGATACCGGTGAAGGAGGGAACACTTCAACTATGCACTACATGGCTGTAGGCTGTGCTCATCACGGGTGATACCGGTGAAGGAGGGAACACTTCAACTATGCACGACATGGCTGTAGGCTGTGCTCATCACGGGTGCTACCGGTGAAGGAGGATATGCTCAACTATGCACTACATGGCTGTAGGCTGTGCTCATCACGGGTGCTACCGGTGAAGGAGGATATGCTCAACTATGCACTACATGGCTGTAGGCTGTGCTCATCACGGGCGATACCGGTGAAGGAGGATATGCTCAACTATGCACTACATGGCTGTAGGCTGTGCTCATCACGGGTGCTACCGGTGAAGGAGGATATGCTCAACTATGCACTACATGGCTGTAGGCTGTGCTCATCAAGGGTGCTACCGGTGAAACAGGATATGCTCAACTATGCACTACATGGCTGTAGGCTGTGCTCATCACGGGTGCTATCGGTGAAGGAGGGAACACTTCAACTATGCACTACATGGCTGTAGGCTGTGCTCATCACGGGTGCTACCGGTGAAGGAGGGAACACTTCAACTATGCACTACATGACTGTAGGCTGTGCTCATCACGGGTGCTACCGGTGAAGGAGGGAACACTTCAACTATGCACTACATGGCTGTAGGCTGTGCTCATCACGGGTGCTACCGGTGAAGGAGGGAACACTTCAACTATGCACTACATGGCTGTAGGCTGTGCTCATCACGGGTGCTACCGGTGAAGCAGGATATGGTCAACTATGCACTGCATGGCTGTAGGCTGTGCTCATCACGGGTGCTACCGGTGAAGGAGGGAACACTTCAACTATGCACTACATGGCTGTAGGCTGTGCTCATCACGGGTGCTACCGGTGAAGGAGGGAACAATTCAACTATGCACTACATGGCTGTAGGCTGTGCTCATCACGGGTGCTACCGGTGAAGGAGGGAACACTTCAACTATGCAGCACTACATGGCTGTAGGCTGTGCTCAGCACGGGTGATACCGGTGAAGGAGGGAACACTTCAACTATGCACTACATGGCTGTAGGCTGTGCTCATCACGGGTGATACCGGTGAAGGAGGATATGCTCAACTATGCACTACATGGCTGTAGGCTGTGCTCATCACGGGTGCTACCGGTGAAGGAGGATATGCTCAACTATGCACTACATGGCTGTAGGCTGTGCTCATCACGGGTGCTACCGGTGAAGGAGGATATGGCTGTAGGCAGTGCTCATCACGTGATACCGGTGAAGCAGGATATGCTCAACTATGCACTACATGGCTGTAGGCTGTGCTCATCACGGGTGCTACCGGTGAAGGAGGATATGGCTGTAGGCTGTGCTCATCACGGGTGATACCGGTGAAGCAGGATATGGCTGTAGGCTGTGCTCATCACGGGTGATACCGGTGAAGGAGGATATGGCTGTAGGCTGTAGGCTGTGCTCATCACGGGTGATACCGGTGAAGGAGGATATGGCTGTAGGCTGTGCTCATCACGGGTGATACCGGTGAAGGAGGATATGACTGTAGGCTGTTCTCATCACGGGTGATACCGGTGAAGCAGGATATGGCTGTAGGCTGTTCTCATCACGGGTGATACCGGTGAAGCAGGATATGGCTGTAGGCTGTACTCATCACGGGTGATACCGGTGAAGGAGGATATGGCTGTAGGCTGTTCTCATCACGGGTGATACCGGTGAAGCAGGATATGGCTGTAGGCTGTTCTCATCACGGGTGATACCGGTGAAGGAGGATATGGCTGTAGGCTGTGCTCATCACGGGTGATACCGGTGAAGGAGGATATGGCTGTAGGCTGTAGGCTGTGCTCATCACGGGTGATACCGGTGAAGGAGGATATGGCTGTAGGCTGTGCTCATCACGGGTGATACCGGTGAAGGAGGATATGGCTGTAGGCTGTAGGCTGTGCTCATCACGGGTGATACCGGTGAAGGAGGATATGGCTGTAGGCTGTGCTCATCACGGGTGATACCGGTGAAGGAGGATATGGCTGTAGGCTGTGCTCATCACGGGTGATACCGGTGAAGGAGGATATGGCTGTAGGCTGTGCTCATCACGGGTGATACCGGTGAAGGAGGATATGGCTGTAGGCTGTGCTCATCACGGGTGATACCGGTGAAGGAGGATATGGCTGTAGGCTGTGCTCATCACGGGTGCTACCGGTGAAGGAGGATATGCTCAACTTTCGCGAACACCTGATATCATCTCTGTTTTTACGGTGATTTATGAGAGCATACAATCACATCTTTATATATTCCTTTGAACTCCATCCTGTGCAAGTTTGGGTTTTCTAAGTTAGTCTTGAGAGTGGCAGTCCTCCCTCAGGCGATGCAGGAGGGATAAAACATCCTGTTACGGATCTGCTAGCGGAGTGGCAGTCCTTGCAGGGACAAACATCTAATAGTGGATTATGGAACCCAATAATGGATTTGCCTAGAGTCTTTTCGACTCTACCGTGTGCAGAGATACGATATTAATTTTGATATACGGTTTTTGTCATTCAAATGTATTAAAACTGTAGTTGCGTTTGTGTTTTGCATTAGTATTACAGGATGGAGAGAGATGTGTGTTTATTAAAACTATTGTTATGTTGGTGTTGTGCATAAGTAAAATATATTATAGGATGGAGAGCGGAGATTGTGAATTAAACCGTAGTTATGTTGGTGTTGTGCATTAGTAAGATTTATTATAGAACGGAGAACGGAGATTGTGTGTTTATTAAAACTATTGTTGCGTTTTTGTTGTGCATTAGCAAACTATATTACAGGATGAAGAGCGGAGATTGTGTGTTTATTAAAATTGTGTTATGCAAGTGTTGTGTGTTAGTAAATTATGTTACAGGATGGAGAGAGGAGTTTGTGTATTTATTAAAACTGTGTTGTGTTTGAGTTTTGTATTTAGGTCACTAAAAGGCGAGATTGCTCTTATTAACAATGGGCCGATATGTTTCTAAAATAATCGATGTTAATATTGTGATGATAAAAATTCCGATATTATCTATGTGCTGGTGAATTTCTGAAAAAGACGATATTAACAATATGCCGATGTGTTTCTGTAAACGTCGATACTAATTTGCCAATGTCTTTCTAAAACAGTCGATATTAATTTGCCTATGTTTCTACAAGAGTCGAATGAGTCGATATTAATTTGTCGATGTCTTTCTAAAACAGTCGATACTAACTCTTCTGGTGTGTTTCTAAAACAGTCGATACTAACTGTTCTGGTGTGTTTCTAAAACAGTTAATACTAACTGTTCTGGTGTGTTTCTAATACAGTCGATACTAACTTCTGATGAGCTGCCAACATGATGTACAACATATAATAGAGCTTCCAACATGATGTGCAGCATATCATGGAGCTTCCAATATGATGTGCAGCATATAATACACCTGCCAACATGATCTACAACATATAATAGAGCTGCCAACATGATGTACAACATATAATAGAGATTCCAACATGATGTACATCACATAACAGAGCTGCCAATATGATGTGCAACATATAATAGACCTTCCAACATGATGTACATCATATAATAGAGCTTCCAACATGATGTACAACATATAATAGAGCTGCCAAGATGATGTACAACATATAATAGAGCTTCCAACATGATGTACATCATATAATAGAGCTTCCAACATGATGTGCAGAATATAATAGAGCTTCCAATATGACGTGCAGCATATAATAGAGCTGCCAACATAATGTATAACATATAATAGAGCTTCCAACATGATGTACAACATATAATAGAGCTTCCAACATGATGTGCAGAATATAATAGAGCTTCCAATATGACGTGCAGCATATAATAGAGCTTCCAACATGATGTACAATATATAATAGAGATTCCAACATGATGTACAGCATATAATAGAGCTGCCAACATGATGTACAACATATAATAGAGCTTCCAACATGATGTACGACATATAATAGAGCTTCCAACATGAATGAATGAATGAATGTTTAACGACACCCCAGCACGAAAAATACATCGGCTATTGGGTGTCAAACTATGGTAAATGGAACAAACATTTGATGATCAACATCAATATAAAAATTCAACAATTAAACTAAAACACAGTGTAATGAACTGTGCAAAAATACAAATATCACAGATAGATACTGACATTTACTCAAAATTTCAATTTGTGCTGTATTGGCCATTCTCAAAGAAAATGTTACACCCCTGCACCACGGTGATCCAACATGATGTACAGCATATAACAGAGCTGCCAACATGATGTACAACATACAATAGAGCTTCCAACATGATGTACAACATATAATAGAGCTGCCAACATGATGTACAACATGCAATAGAGCTTCCAACATGATGTACAACATATAATAGAGCTTCCAACATGATGTACAACATGTAATAGAGCTGCCAACATGATGTACAACATATAATAGAGCTGCCAACATGATGTACAACATAATAGAGCTGCCAACATGATGTACAACATATAATAGAGCTTCAACATGATCTACAACATATAATAGAGCTGTCAACATGATGTGCAACATAATATAGCTTCCACCATGATGTGCAGAATATAATAGAGCTTCCAATATGATGTGCAGCATATAATAAAGCTGCCAACATGATGTACAACATGTAAGAGAGCTGCCAACATGATGTACAAATTTCAATTTCTGCTGTATTGGCCATTCTCAAAGAGAATGTTACACCACTGCACCACGGTGATCCAACATGATGTACAGCATATAACATAGCTGCCAACATGATGTACAACATATAATAGAGCTTACAACATGATGTACAACATATAACAGAGCTGCCAACATGATGTATAACATATAATAGAGCTGCCAACATGATGTACAACATATAATAGAGCTTCCAGCATGATGTACAACATATAATAGAGCTTCCAACATGATGTACAACATATAATAGAGCTGCCAACATTATGTATAACATGTAATAGAGCTTCCAACATGATGTACAACATATAATAGAGCTTTCAACATGATGTACAACATATAATAGAGCTGCCAACATGATGTACAACATAAGAGCTGCCAACATGATGTACAACATATAATAGAGCTTCCAACATGATGTACAACATATAATAGAGCTGCCAACATGATGTACAACATAATAGAGCTGCCAACATGATGTACAACATATAATAGAGCTTCAACATGATCTACAACATATAATAGAGCTGTCAACATGATGTGCAACATAATATAGCTTCCACCATGATGTGCAGAATATAATAGAGCTTCCAATATGATGTGAAGCATATAATAAAGCTGCCAACATGATGTACAACATGTAAGAGAGCTGCCAACATGATGTACAAATTTCAATTTCTGCTGTATTGGCCATTCTCAAAGAGAATGTTACACCACTGCACCACGGTGATCCAACATGATGTACAGCATATAACAGAGCTGCCACATGATGTACAACATATAATAGAGCTTACAACATGATGTACAACATATAACAGAGCTGCCAACATGATGTATAACATATAATAGAGCTGCCAACATGATGTACTACATGATGTACAACATGATGTACAGCATATAACAGAGCTGCCAACATGATGTACAACATATAATAGAGCTTACAACATGATGTACAACATATAACAGAGCTGCCAACATGATGTATAACATATAATAGAGCTGCCAACATGATGTACAACATATAATAGAGCTTCCAGCATGATGTACAACATATAATAGAGCTTCCAACATGATGTACAACATATAATAGAGCTGCCAACATGATGTATAACATGTAATAGAGCTTCCAACATGATGTATAACATATAATAGAGCTTCCAACATGATGTACAACATATAATAGAGCTTCCAACATGATGTACAACATATAATAGAGCTGCCAACATGATGTACAACACAATAGAGCTGCCAACATGATGTACAACATATAATAGAGCTTCAACATGATCTACAACATATAATAGAGCTGTCAACATGATGTGCAACATAATATAGCTTCCACCATGATGTGCAGAATATAATAGAGCTTCCAATATGATGTGCAGCATATAATAAAGCTGCCAACATGATGTACAACATGTAAGAGAGCTGCCAACATGATGTACAAATTTCAATTTCTGCTGTATTGGCCATTCTCAAAGAGAATGTTACACCACTGCACCACGGTGATCCAACATGATGTACAGCATATAACAGAGCTGCCAACATGATGTACAACATATAATAGAGCTTACAACATGATGTACAACATATAACAGAGCTGCCAACATGATGTATAACATATAATAGAGCTGCCAACATGATGTACAACATATAATAGAGCTTCCAGCATGATGTACAACATATAATAGAGCTTCCAACATGATGTACAACATATAATAGAGCTGCCAACATTATGTATAACATGTAATAGAGCTTCCAACATGATGTACAACATATAATAGAGCTTCCAACATGATGTACAACATATAATAGAGCTGCCAACATGATGTACAACATAATAGAGCTGCCAACATGATGTACAACATATAATAGAGCTTCCAACATGAACTACAACATATAATAGAGATGTCAACATGATGTGCAACATGATAGAGCTTCCAACATGATGTGCAGAATATAATAGAGCTTCCAGTATGATGTGCATCATATAATAGAGCTACCAACATGATGTACAACATATAATAGAGCTGCCAACATGATGTAAAACATGTAATAGAGCTTCCACCATGATGTGCAGCATATAATAGAGCTTCCAACATGATGTACATCATATAACAGAGCTGCCAACATGATGTACAACATATAATAGAGCTTCCAACATGATGTACAACATATAATAGAGCTGCCAAC
Organism: Gigantopelta aegis; assembly: GCF_016097555.1. Taxonomy (NCBI): domain Eukaryota; kingdom Metazoa; phylum Mollusca; class Gastropoda; order Neomphalida; family Peltospiridae; genus Gigantopelta; species Gigantopelta aegis. Next base: position 119,444,075 of record NC_054702.1, read on the forward strand.
ATGATGTACAACATATAATAGAGCTTCCAACATGAACTACAACATATAATAGAGCTGTCAACATGATGTGCAACATAATAGAGCTTCCAACATGATGTGCAGAATATAATAGAGCTTCCAGTATGATGTGCATCATATAATAGAGCTACCGACATGATGTACAACATATAATAGAGCTGCCAACATGATGTACAACATGTAATAGAGCTTCCACCATGATGTGCAGCATATAATAGAGCTTCCAACATGATGTACATCATATAACAGAGCTGCCAAAATGATGTACAACATATAATAGAGCTTCCAACATGATGTACAACATATAATAGAGCTGCCAACATGATGTACATCATATAATAGAGCTTCCAACATGATGTACAACATATAACAGAGCTGCCAACATGATGTACAACATATAATAGAGCTTCCAACATGATGTACAACATATAATAGAGCTTCCAACATGATGTACAACATATAATAGAGCTGCCAACATGATGTACAGCAAATGAAATCCGGTAGAGGAGTGGGATCTAGGTAAAGCACTCGCCTGGGGAGCTTGAGTCACAGGATCGACTCCCATCAGTGGACCCGATCTCTGCTACTACAAATGTACCGGCTTTCATCTGACGACTACGTGACAGATTGATCAGACAAACGTTTGACATCCATCAACCAATATTAATAAATCAATGCGCTCTTGCGGTGTCGTTCAACAGATTTTGAAATCCCGTGGATCTGTTCGACATGAATGTATGGAACGTATGCATATGTTATATATAATATATCACATAAATCATATACAACTGTTTAGAGAACACTACAGTTTTCAATAAGGATACTGAAAATATTTTACGTACAAGTTGTGGATTGTGTTAACTCGGCAGACGACGCGAGTGATGGTTAAAATCGATCAACTTACCGCATCAGAGTGCGAGATCTCGTTCAGACAGCCCACGTTTCCGAGACGACGTCAGCGAAGTGTGCGTCAGACTTGAGACTTTCCGACCGAACCCGGCAGCGCACTGACACCGCACTAACACACAACCCGACACCGCGGCGTGTGAAAGTGATATTAAAGTGCTCGGCGTTCAAACCTAGTCGAGCTGCAACACCACCGGGCTACAACCAACACATGGGCTGGGTCGCACGATAACCCGGCCCTTCGACGCCTTACAAGAGGAAGACAGAGGTTCCTAAATCTCGTCCTAGGTACCACATGATCAATAACCGTGGTCTGGCCGTCGGGGTCATTACAGTGACAGTGTCGTAACGGAAACGTCGACCTCGTTCAGTTTAACACTTGTACATGTTCCTGTCCAGGGTGATTCGCACAGCGCCAGTGAACTGTCTGTCTGCCACGCTGAACGTCTAACACTGTTCATCCCATCTCCATTACTGCACGGTGTGGAACCAGTCCGACTTGCTATGTCACTACACCACCATCTTTACAGTTACACGGCAAAACACAAGAACGTAGCACGTCGTTCTGTCTATAGTTATCACAAACTTCAATTCGTTCGTGTACTCAGATTTATTGACAGCTAACATTGTACATATAACTCTAACATATAAATGTAACAATAATAAATATTGTATTTATAAAATAATATATTATTAATTAAATTTGAAGTTAACCAAGATGCATATATTCACATCACACCATATCCATAATATGCACCGTATCCATAAAATAATTACAACCTACTACGGAATCCTCAAAATACATAATTCATATATTTTCTATTACTTTGAATAATATATTGTCTCCATGGTAATCATCCACAGAAATACCAAACTGACCAAGATATTACATGTTCCCCACTAAAACGAATAAATGCATTGTAAACACCCGATTTTTCAGAGCACTTCGAATTTCGAAGGGCGGTACCCCCCCCCCCCCCCCCCCCCAGCAACCTCCCCATGCATCCACACCCGAACTAGCATCACACCCAGATATTTGTCAAAAATTTCGAGTTTGCAAGGGTGGGAGTCGAAGCCGTTTGTGTGTGGGGGGGGGGGGGGGGGGGGGGGTAGGGGCGCCCGAGACGTTTAGGAAGGTACGTGTATTCCCCGGGAAAATTTTAAAATTGGATGCGGGCATTGATGAGTTTAGTCTGGCATGCTCCCTCGGGAAAAAATTAATTGGAGGGCTTTAAACGTGATTTCTTCGCATCTGAATAGCTATTTTAAAACAATAATTTCACAACTGTTTTGAGGATTATTTTTCATAGTATTATAACCTAAGAGTGTATTTTTATTTTTATTTAGATGTGTTGGGAAGATGCATACCCGGACCACCAACACATACTGACACTTTAACAAATGAAAAACGCGTAATTTTAGAGTTAATAATAAAAAAACAAACATGATTATTCCTGCTAACTGGGGGCAGCCATTTTGTTTCGTTTTTGTGACGTCCGGTGGTATAGCTTGAGGCGAAGTGACGTCAGCTCCGTCCAACTCCTCTAAGCAAAGTGTAAACAAACGCTCTAATTTACGACAAGGCGCATCGCTTTCATCAACCTGACTTGTAAAGCAACATAAATGACTTGATAGTATAATAAACTATTTAACTAAATATATTTCAATTTGCATCAATAGAACGAAATGGAGTTATAATATTTTTCTCTTTTAAAAAATCCAAAGAAAAAATGCATATTATTAGGCCTATTGGTAGGGTACGTTCGAGCAAAAACGACCACTCACGACACCCAAGTGATAATTTTCTTTTCTTTGGGACTACATAATTGGTCAGTTTTGTGATTTTAGATGGAAAAGTCTACTTAATCAAGGGTTTTACAGAATTACTTACAGTAATAAAGCAGGACGGCTGATAAAGCTATTACAATTTGAGGGGTGTCCGCGCGGTTATCACACAATAACTTGTGATCTTAATAAAAGAGGCACGTCTTTTTAGTGCGTCTAGACACAGTGTCTGGGGACCGTCTAAATATACACCTGCCAATCAGGAACCACAGATACAGGCCACGGAAAGAAAAGACCAATTAACCAAGAAAACACTCCGATTATTATTTCAGTACGTGGGTTAATTTATGAACAAAACATAATACAGTTATTTCAACACTTTGACAATTGTGATTTATTTTGTATTGAAAAATAATATATACTTGTTGTTGGCTTACTGGGATGAATATTATTGCAGAACATTGCGATGCATCCGCAGAAATCAGGTATGTTTTGTTTCTTGAGTTCGAAAACTAATTCCTGACGTGACACATTAGGTATTACGTAACCACCAGCTCGCCAGAGGGCGTATTCACTGGGATGGTACAAAATGGCTGCGCCCGTTATATATAATAGCCGTCACATTCCACCGTTTTATTAATTAACTATACGATTATACTTGTTGATATTAAACAATAATGTGCATTATATATCGTTGACTATGCATACCAGGCCAAATGCCTTAATTGTTCCATATAAACAGAACATATTCTCACATATATAAAGAACGCATTCTCACATATAAACAGAACGTATTCTCACATATAAACAGAAGGTATTCTCACATATATACAGAACGCATTCTCACATATATTACAGAACGTATTCTCACATATATACAGAACGTATTCTCACATATAAACAGAACATATTCTCACATATATACAGAACGCATTCTCACATATAAACAGAACGTATTCTCACATATAAACAGAAGGTATTCTCACATATATACAGAACGCATTCTCACATATATTACAGAACGTATTCTCACATATATACAGAACGTATTCTCACATATAAACAGAACATATTCTCACATATATACAGAACGCATTCTCACATATAAACAGAGCGTATTCTTACATATAAACAGAACGTATTCTCATATATACAGAACTCATTTTCACATATATACAGAACGTATTCTCACATATAAATAGAACGAATTCTCACATATATACAGAACGTATTATCACATATAAATAGAACGTATTCTCACATATAAACAGAACGTATTCTCACATATAAATAGAACGTATTCTCACATATATACAGAACAAATTTTCACATATAAATAGAACGTATTCTAACATATATACAGAACGTATTCTCACATATATACAGAGCGTATTCTCACATATATACAGAGCGTATTCTTACATATATACAGAACGTATTCTCACATATAAATAGAACGTATTCTAACATACATACAGAACGTATTCTCTCATATAAACCGAACGTATTCTCACATATAAACCGAACGTATTCTCACATATAAATAGAACGTATTCTCACATATATACAGAACGTATTCTCACATATAAATAGAACGTATTCTCACATATATACCGAACAAATTCTCACATATAAATAGAACGTATTCTAACATACATACAGAGCGTATTCTCACATATATACAGAGCGTATTCTTACATATATACAGAACGTATTCTCACATATAAATAGAACGTATTCTAACATACATACAGAACGTATTCTCTCATATAAACCGAACGTATTCTCACATATAAATAGAACGTATTCTAACATATATACAGAACGTATTCTCACATATAAATAGAACGCATTCTCACATATATACAGAACGTATTCTCACATATAAATAGAACGTATTCTCACATATATACAGAGAGTATTCTCACATATATACAGAACGTATTCTCACATATAAATAGAACGTATTCTCACATATATACAGAACGTATTCTCACATATATACAGAGCGTATTCTCACATATATACAGAACGTATTCTCACATATAAATAGAACGTATTCTAACATATATACAGAACGTATTCTCACATATAAACCGAACGTATTCTCACATATAAACCGAACGTATTCTCACATATAAATAGAACGTATTCTAACATATATACAGAACGTATTCTCACATATAAATAGAACGTATTCTCGCATATAAATAGAACGTATTCTCACATATAAATAGAGCGTATTCTAACATATATACAGAACGTATTCTCACATACTAGTATATAATGAACGTATTCTCACATATAATAAACAGAACGTATTCTCACATACTAGTATATACGGAACGTATTCTCACATATAAATAGAACGTATTCTCGCATATAAATAGAACGTATTCTCACATATAAATAGAGCGTATTCTAACATATATACAGAACGTATTCTCACATACTAGTATATAATGAACGTATTCTCACATATAATAAACAGAACGTATTCTCACATACTAGTATATACGGAACGTATTCTCACATATAAATAGAACGTATTCTAACATATATACAGAACGTATTCTCACATATAAATAGAACGTATTCTAACATATATACAGAACGTATTCTCACATATAAATAGAACGTATTCTCACATATAAATAGAACGTATTCTCACATATAAATAGAACGTATTCTCACATATAAATAGAGCGTATTCTAACATATATACAGAACGTATTCTCACATACTAGTATATAATGAACGTATTCTCACATGTAATAAACAGAACGTATTCTCACATACTAGTATATACGGAACGTATTCTCACATATAAATAGAACGTATTCTCACATATAAATAGAGCGTATTCTAACATATATACAGAACGTATTCTCACATACTAGTATATAATGAACGTATTCTCACATATAATAAACAGAACGTATTCTCACATACTAGTATATACGGAACGTATTCTCACATATAATAAACAGAACGTATTCTCACATATAATAAACAGGAGGTATTCTCACATACTAGTATATACGGAACGTATTCTCACATATAATAAACAGAACGTATTCTCACATATAATAAACAGATGGTATTCTCACATACTAGTATATACGGAAGGTATTCTCACATATAATAAACAGAACGTATTCTCACATATAATAAACAGAACGTATTCTCACATATAATAAACAGGAGGTATTCTCACATACTAGTATATACGGAACGTATTCTCACATATAATAAACAGAACGTATTCTCACATATAATAAACAGAACGTATTCTCACATATAATAAACAGGAGGTATTCTCACATACTAGTATATACGGAACGTATTCTCACATATAATAAACAGAACGTATTCTCACATATAATAAACAGATGGTATTCTCACATACTAGTATATACGGAAGGTATTCTCACATATAATAAACAGAACGTATTCTCACATATAATAAACAGAACGTATTCTCACATATAATAAACAGGAGGTATTCTCACATACTAGTATATACGGAACGTATTCTCACATATAATAAACAGAACGTATTCTCACATATAATAAACAGAACGTATTCTCACATATAATAAACAGAACGTATTCTCACATACTAGTATATACGGAACGTATTCTCACATATAATAAACAGAACGTATTCTCACATATAAATAGAACGTATTCTAACATATATACAGAACATATTCTCACATATAAATAGAACGCATTCTCACATATATACAGAACGTATTCTCACATATAAATAGAACGTATTCTCACATATATACAGAGCGTATTCTCACATATATACAGAACGTATTCTCACATATAAATAGAACGTATTCTCACATATATACAGAACGTATTCTCACATATATACAGAGCGTATTCTCACATATATACAGAACGTATTCTCACATATAAATAGAACGTATTCTAACATATATACAGAACGTATTCTCACATATAAATAGAACGCATTCTCACATATATACAGAACGTATTCTCACATAAAAATAGAACGTATTCTCACATATATACAGAGCGTATTCTCACATATATACAGAACGTATTCTCACATATAAATAGAACGTATTCTCACATATATACAGAACGTATTCTCACATATATACAGAACGTATTCTCACATATAAATAGAACGTATTCTAACATATATACAGAACGTATTCTCACATATAAACCGAACGTATTCTCACATATAAATCGAACGTATTCTCACATATAAATAGAACGTATTCTCGCATATAAATAGAACGTATTCTCACATATAAATAGAGCGTATTCTAACATATATACAGAACGTATTCTCACATACTAGTATATAATGAACGTATTCTCACATATAATAAACAGAACGTATTCTCACATACTAGTATATACGGAACGTATTCTCACATATAAATAGAACGTATTCTAACATATATACAGAACGTATTCTCACATATAAATAGAACGTATTCTCACATATAAATAGAGCGTATTCTAACATATATACAGAACGTATTCTCACATACTAGTATATAATGAACGTATTCTCACATGTAATAAACAGAACGTATTCTCACATACTAGTATATACGGAACGTATTCTCACATATAAATAGAACGTATTCTCACATATAAATAGAGCGTATTCTAACATATATACAGAACGTATTCTCACATACTAGTATATAATGAACGTATTCTCACATATGATAAACAGAACGTATTCTCACATACTAGTATATACGGAACGTATTCTCACATATAATAAACAGAACGTATTCTCACATATAATAAACAGGAGGTATTCTCACATACTAGTATATACGGAACGTATTCTCACATATAATAAACAGAACGTATTCTCACATATAATAAACAGATGGTATTCTCACATACTAGTATATACGGAAGGTATTCTCACATATAATAAACAGAACGTATTCTCACATATAATAAACAGAACGTATTCTCACATATAATAAACAGGAGGTATTCTCACATACTAGTATATACGGAACGTATTCTCACATATAATAAACAGAACGTATTCTCACATATAATAAACAGAACGTATTCTCACATATAATAAACAGAACGTATTCTCACATACTAGTATATACGGAACGTATTCTCACATATAATAAACAGAATGTATTCTCACATATATAAACAGAACGTATTCTCACATATAATAAACAGAACGTATTCTCACATACTAGTATATACGGAACGTATTCTCACATATAATAAACAGAACGTATTCTCACATATAAACAAAACGTATTCTGGGTACAAGAGTAATAAATATACATACATGTAATTGGTTTAATCTGGGATATTATAAAGAGAAGAGAGAGGATAAGAAAGAGTAGAAAGAGGTAGAAGACGAGATAAGGTTATACGTGAGGTGTATGTTTCTTTTTCTTGTTTTCCGCTATCTCCAAACAAGCCATAGACAAAAGAAAGAAATGTTTTATTTAACGACGCACTCAACACATTTTATTTACGGTTATATGGCGTCAGACATATGGTTAAGGACCACACAGATATATAGAGAGGAAACCCGCTGTCGCCACTACATGGGCTACTCTTTTCGATTAGCAGCAAGGGATCTTTTATTTGCGCTTCCCACAGGCAGGATAGCACAAACCATGGCCTTTGTTGAACCAGTTATGGATCACTGGTCGGTGCAAGTGGTTTACACCTACCTACGAGCCTTGTGGAGCACTCACTCAGGGTTTGGAGTCGGTATCTGGATTGAAAATCCCATGCCTCGACTGGGATCCGAACCCAGTACCTACCAGCCTGTAGACCGATGGCCTAACCACTACGCCACCCAGGCCGGTTAGCCATAGACAAGAACAAACTTAAGCTAACATCATATATTTCATTTAATCGTTATCATTAAATAAATTAGCACCAATTTACAAAATGTACACCACCTATTGATGTAGTAAACGTGGTTGCTTCTAAATCTACTAATTCAGCAAAATGTACACCACCTATTGATGTAGTAAACGTGGTTGCTTCTAAATCTACTAATTCAGCAAAATATTTTTTTTTAATTCGTGGTTTGATTATGAATGTAAAATGGTATAAATAGACATGGAATCTAAATGTCCTACACTAACAATAATAATACACGTGAAACAAACAACAAAATGGTATAAATAGACATGGAATCTAAATGTCCTACACTAACAATAATAATACACGTGAAACAAACAACAAAATGGTAGAAATAGACATGGAATCTAAATGTCCTACACTAACAATAATAATACACGTGAAACAAACAACAAAATGGTATAAATAGACATGGAATCTAAATGTCCTACACTAACAATAATAATACACGTGAAACAAACAACAAAATGGTAGAAATAGACATGGAATCTAAATGTCCTACACTAACAATAATAATACACGTGAAACAAACAACAAACTGGTAGAAATAGACATGGAATCTAAATGTCCTACACTAACAATAATAATACACGTGAAACAAACAACAAACTGGTAGAAATAGACATGGAATCTAAATGTCCTACACTAATAATACACGTGAAACAAACTACAAAATGCATGTTTATTTCACAAAAGGTATAAGATAAATCTGAATGACAAAACAGTATTTCTTGATCAAAATCGTATATCTGCACATGGCAGAGTCAAAGGGCGTTAGGGGGAGTCGTGATTGCTTCCATGATCCACTATTAGATGCTCATCCTACCTAAAATACCCCAATCTAATTAAAATTAGCCCCACTATTACATGTGGATCTAACACCAGCCAGTTGGAGCTCATGTCCACCCAATCTAATTAAAATTAGCTCCACTATTACATGTGGATCTAACACCAGCCAGTTGGAGCTCATGTCTACCAATCTAATTAAAATTAGCTCCACTATTACATGTGGATCTAACACCAGCCAGTTGGAGCTCATGTCCACCCAATCTAATTAAAATTAGCTCCACTATTACATGTGGATCTAACACCAGCCAGTTGGAGCTCATGTCTACCAATCTAATTAAAATTAGCTCCACTATTACATGTGGATCTAACACCAGCCAGTTGGAGCTCATGTCCACCCAATCTAATTAAAATTAGCTCCACTATTACATGTGGATCTAACACCAGCCAGTTGGAGCTCATGTCCACCCAATCTAATTAAAATTAGCTCCACTATTACATGTGGATCTAACAGCAGCCAGTTGGAGCTCATGTCCACACAATCTAATTAAAATTAGCTCCACTATTACATGTGGATCTAACACCAGCCAGTTGGAGCTCATGTCCACCCAATCTAATTAACATTAGCTCCACTATTACATGTGGATCTAACACCAGCCAGTTGGAGCTCATGTCCACCAATCTAATTAAAATTAGCTCCACTATTACATGTGGATCTAACACCAGCCAGTTGGAGCTCCAATCTAATTAAAATTAGCTCCACTATTACATGTGGATCTAACACCAGCCAGTTGGAACTCCTGTCCACCCAATCTAATTAAAATTAGCTCCACTATTACATGTGGATCTAACACCAGCCAGTTGGAGCTCATGTCCACCAATCTAATTAAAATTAGCTCCACTATTACATGTGGATCTAACACCAGCCAGTTGGAGCTCCAATCTAATTAAAATTAGCTCCACTATTACATGTGGATCTAACACCAGCCAGTTGGAGCTCATGTCCACCCAATCTAATTAAAATTAGCTCCACTATTACATGTGGATCTAACACCAGCCAGTTGGAGCTCATGTCCACCAATCAAAACCTTACTTGCAGAATCCTGCCAATGATTTAAAAATAATTTGAAAACATTCCGAATTATCCTGAGGGTATACGACATGTTTCGTGTGAATTACGAATGCCTTAAAACATGTTTTATTTTATAAAATAAATAATTTGTAATGTAAAACTGAAGACTGATTTAGTTAGGGTTTTTTTTTATAAATAAATAAATAATTTTTAATGTAAAATTGAAGACTGATAACCCACCCCGTACGTATTGGTATGATTCGCTGTACTGCGGCCACTAAAATAGACTCGCCCGATATTTTTAGAATTTGTATGCTCCCAAATAACGTTATAAAAGGCGAAGTGTGATTGGTCAATATTTAAATTATTATTTACAGACGAAATGTTACCTGGACACTGGGGACTACGCAGTGTTGTTAGCAATCCGAATAAAATAAGTTCTACTGGTCTAAATAAGGCATTCGTAATTCACATGAAACATATCGTATACCCTCAGGATAATTCGGAATGTTTTCAAATTATTCTTAAATCACTGGCAGGATTCTGCAAGTAAGGTTTTGATTGGTGGGCATGAGCTCCAACTGGCTGGTGTTAGATCCACATGTAATAGTGGAGCTAATTTTAATTAGATTAAAAATGCCACTTCTAAAATTCTGTAAACGTACTTTACAAACTACGAAGCACATCCACAACTGGAATTCAAGAGTGGAACTTGGTTTATATCCCTTTCTAATAAATGTTGTAGGCTAAAACAAATGGTGAAATTGCACTCTCATATGCAAACAACAAATGTGTTATTACACCACGATTTTAGAGAAAACATTAATTTAGAAAGAATAACCGTTGGCTGACTTCATAAATTATATTCATATATTAAAACCTTTTATGAAACAGTAATATTGTTAACAGCACAAATTATTTAATCAGCTGATAACGAATTCGTATTAAAACCAGTTTCAAGAGTCTAAATATTAGCCTACTAAAACGATAAATGGTACTGAAAATAAAATGAGAACCTATCAAACTTTCCAACATGAAATACACTTATAAGTTAACTCAATTGAATTCACTGTGTATACCCAGATGACAAAAAGCACTTCTCTAGACTACATCTAAGTAACCATAATATAAATTAGTGTTTAACCCGGAAATAAATAGTACAGAGCTGATTTGTTTTCAGGATAGTTGCAGAATATCATTAGTAGTAACATACCAAAAGTCTCAAGTTAACTTTTCTACAGATGTACATGTACAATTATCGTCCCGTAACCTGATTACGTCAGTAACCTAGTTTCGTTTTTTACTGCGTGAGTCCGTAATATACTACAGGTTTCCTACCGCACGTACATTTTAAACATTTGTGGTCAAATATTTAAAACAAAATAATAATAAAAGTTTTGATTTGTATAAAATTCAGAAAAGTAAGCCCATGGCCCTAAACTAGTCTTGCTTTGGCTAGATCCTACTCGTCTCAGACCGTGAGCTCAGTCGGTTGAGTGCTCGCTTGAGGTGCTTGCGTCGCAGTGTCGAACCACCTCGGTGGAATCATTCAACTGATTTGGTTTTTCTCGTTCCAACCAGTGCATCACAACTGGACAAAGGCCGTGGTATGTGCTTTACTGTCTGTGGGAAAGTGTAGGATCCCTTGCTACTAATGGGAAAATGTAGCAAGTTTCCTCAATAAACCTGTCAAAATGATGTTTGACATCCAATAACGGATGATTAATAAACGAGTGTGCTCTAGTGGCCCAACACGAGGTAGTGTGTTTCATTTTAGCGCGCTCAGTGTTGAATGGGTAACTGCTTAGGCCTACATCCGGCAAGTGGTGACATCACGTCTTCTTGTCGGTCGCTAAATAAAATACTCTACCGAACTTCTAGAAGTTACATTCAGAAAGTGTGACAGAAATACGAAATTATTTAAATAGGTGTAAAAAGGAATTCTTGTCCCGCGCTGTCCGATAGCGACAATGCAGTCACAAAAGAGAGCACTTCCAGATATTTATGTTAAATAAATGTTCAAGATTGACCTTCTTCGTCGCGCATATATATGGTTTAAATGACAGGGTTTGTCGACATCTGTTAAATAGCTCAGTCGTTAGCGTCTGTGACTCAAGCGTAGAAGGTACACCGTTCGTTTCTCATGTGGGTATTATATTTTTTCTATTAATTATTATTTTTTAAATTAATTTATTTATAGTTTATTTAATTATTTGTTTTTATTTTATTTTGCTTATTTATTTAATATGTTACGATTTTTTTTCAAGCAGCCTCCTTTTATCATTGTACAGCAGGGCGAGGTCTGTATTGGTGGTTTGTGTTGAAATTTAACATTTCATGTGCGATGTTTAAACAGCAGTTTAATTAACTTATATTAGATTTTAGGGAACATACATACATATTCACACTCATATATAAGGATACTTACGCTTAAAAATGTACCATGTATACAGAGAAGATTTGATTACAACTAGTTTAAGTATGCCTTTCTAGATAGCTTTTATGTCACTGATATCACTGCTACAGTAGTGAAAACAAAACAAAAGTTTTATTTCTAAAGTACAATCACTGACACATATATAAACTGGATACACATTGGGTTACATCGAGTTGCCTTAAGGGCGACATATGAATATTATATCTTCGTCAGTACTGGAATCATCATCGGTATCGTCATCGTCTACTTCGTCCAAATATTCGCTTGTGTAGGAACGATACTGTGGTCTCATATCTCTGTAAGGATTCACCGAATGTAGAATGTTCCTCGTGCATGTAGAGCTCTTTCTCCGACGATGGCTGCAACTCTTCTGAGACATTCCCCGTTACGTTTGTAGTTTTATACCATTCGGGCGGTCCCGTCTCTAAACTATTAGGTCGAAGGCGTCAATGTTCGGGCGTGGTCGGTTTCAAGTCCACCAAGAGATGTCCGTAGGGCGTATGGGTAGCTTTCTCAAACGGTTGCATGAAATGACGAATGTTTTCCAGATACATCTGCCGTGATAACGTCAAAACTGTCTGCTTGTCGATGGGACTGTTGGGGTGTCTTCTCTGTGTTGGGTCTTTGCTGTAATAGAGGTTCTACTTGATGGCAATCACCGATAGGTTTCTGTGGTGATTCCTTCCGTGAATTCCGACGCCATATAACCGTAAATAAAATGTGTTGAGTGCGTCGTTAAATAAAACATTTCCTTCCTTCCTTCTGTGAACAGGCCGGTGATGCGAGAATTTTTATTAGCCATACACACCGTCGTCCAACACGATAAGATTTCTGACTCTGGAATCCAAACTAAGAGGTTGCTGCTGTGGTGGTGGTGGTGGTGGCTGTGGCTACTGCTGTGGTGGTGGTGGTGTCTGTTGTGGTGGTGGTGGTGGTTGTGGCTACTGCTGTGGTGGTGGTGATGTCTGCAGTTACTGCTGTGGTGGTGGTGATGGCTGCGGCTACTGCTGTGGTGGTGGTGGTGGCGGTTGTAGATCTTTAGTATGTTTTTGATGAAAATGTCTCAACATGGCATCTCTCCTGGAAAATGTGAAAGCATATTCTGAGCATGTGCTCTACATGACGACTCTAAATGAAATGACGATATATGACCTCAATTTTTCCACCACGCTGAATTTCGTAGTGAGGCTGAAGTTTGCCTTGTGCTTGCAGCTTGTAGAAACGGGTCCACTTATCCACGTCGGGAACATACAGCTTGTACTGATCTGACATGTTAGTTCTCTAAAGGTTCTACCTCAAATGACAAACATCATTACCCTTTTTCTTATATACCTTCTCACGCATGCGTATAAAGGTATGATACAGTAGTTAGTTTGAATGTATGTGATATATATGACCAGTGCCCCTCCTCTGCCAGTGTTATGACTCAAAACTATAGGCGCACGTTCAGGGACGCACCCAGGGACGCAGGGCATAAATAAGAAAACAAAACCTGTTATTCACAGTTTTATTTACAACATACAACATGAAAAAATAGCACACAAGTGTCTGAAACAGTTAATGTCTGAACACGTTGTTCACATACTGTTCGAATATCCCGATGCCATCGTCTACGTTCCAGATGTAACAAGACAGAAAAATGTGAATACCATATGAAGTAAAATGGACGTATGTCTAGTCTTTTTCGTCGAGCGTATGAAAATTAAACCAAAACTACCTCTTTTATACTCTTCACACCAGTCTAAGTAGGTTAGGACCAGTCTAAGTAGGACAGTGTCGGGTCTGTAGGTCAATCTAAGTAGGTCAGGGCCGGGTCAGTAGTCAGTAGACAAGGTCATCGAGCTCAAGGTCACAGAATGTAGGTCGAGGTCGCATAAAGTAGGTCATGACTCTCAACAGGCCCGTCTACTACTTTTAGTTAGGACACACGAATTCCACTTCGACCATTCATTTGTATTGGTCATTGATACTTACAGGGTCGTATCTAGCATGGGTGAAGGAGGCTGATGCAAACCCTGAAAGTACGAAAAACAAATAACATTTTTAGGTAAAACGAGTCCTATATTTGTTTACCTGTAGCCTGCTTCTTTTTGTACTGCCTCCCCACATACTTTAGGATAAGTACAGCCTTGTACAGAGATAGCAACGCAATAAGATAATAAGGAAATTTGTTCGTTAGAAGCATCAATCAACAAACTATTTCAGAGGAAGCCGACTACGTTAGACTAGAGGAATGTGGCCGGAATCAAAATTGTCGTACCTGTGGTACAGGCATTGTTACCAACTCAACGCAACTGTACATATGCCGTACCTGTGTTACAGGCATTGTTACCAACTCAACACAACTGTAAATATGTAATACCTGTGGTACAGGCATTGTTACCAACTCAACACAACTGTAAATATGTAATACCTGTGGTACAGGCATTGTTACCAACTCAATACAACTGTAAATATGTCATACCTGTGGTACAGGCATTGTTACCAACTCAACGCAACTACAGGTATTGTTACCAACTCAACACAACTGTAAATATGTCATACCTGTGGTACAGGTATTGTTACCAACTCAACACAACTGTAAATATGTCGTACTTGTGGTACAGGTATTGTTTCAACTCAACACAACTGTAAATATGTCACTCTTGTGGTACAGGTATTGTTAACAACTCAACACAACTGTAAATATGTCATACTAGTGGTACAAGTATTGTTACCAACTCAACACAACTGTAAATATGTCGTACTTGTGGTACAGATATTGTTACCAACTCAACACAACTGTAAATATGTCGTACTTGTGGTACAGGTATTGTTAACAACTCAACACAACTGTAAATATGTCGTACTTGTGGTACAGGTATTGTTACCAACTCAACACAACTGTAAATATGTCGTACTTGTGGTACAGGTATTGTTACCAACTCAACACAACTGTAAATATGTCGTACTTGTGGTACAGGTATTGTTACCAACACAGCACAACTGTAAATATGTCGTACTTGTGGTACAGGTATTGTTACCAACACAGCACAACTGTAAATGTGTCATACCTGTGGTACAGATATTGTTACCAACACAACACAACTGTAAATGTGTCATACCTGTGGTACAGGTATTGCTACCAACTCAACACAGTTGTAAATATGTCATACCTGTGGTACAGGTATTGTTACCAACTCAACACAACTGTAAATATGTCATACCTGTGGTACAGGTATTGTTACCAACACAACACAGTTGTAAATATGGGTGACATAATTAGACATACAGCTTTTAATCAGCAGTATTTATGTTGAAATACTGACATCCTGTCATATCTTATTTTAACGATGTATATTTACCTGATGTTCAGTTTGGTGAATTTGACTCAGTTTTGTCCGTCAGCAAATGGCCCAGAAATAGAGACTTCTGTTACAGATATGTTTGTTGATAGACCATTTTATGAATATTACGTGACATTAAAGGAACGAGATCACCACAAGATCTTGATTCAGACTGGGAAGATCTTAGTATCCAGGTATTACAGACTTAAACACTGTACATATCTATGTAGAGAAATACACTTCCAGATAGATGAAAACGAGTTTGGATGAAAAAGTTAAAAGTTAAAGTTTGTTTTATTTGACGACACCACTAGACCACGTTGATTTATTCATCCTTGGCTATCGGATGTCAAACATTTGGTAATTTTGACATATAGTCTTAGAGAAGAAACCTGCTGCATGTTTTCATTAACAGCAAGGGATCGTTTTACAACAGGGCTACGTCCCGCCCCATTTGCGGTAAAAAAGAAGGTCTATGTGTTGTTACTGACAAGGTGTGTACATTAGATTTGTGTGTAAACATTAACGTAAAGAGCACTCCGTTTCATATGAACCTAAGGAAACTATAATTTAGTTGACCCGATATTATGTGCACAAATACAGGTGTATTTTTCATCAAAAATTTAGGAGGTCTTTATGACGTAGAACTCGCATGTAATCAACAATGGGCAGTGGCTCAGCTTCTAAAATAATTTCCAAAAGATTTTGTGATGATCCTAGCTACACGGAGTTGATACATCCTGAAATGTGACCTAAGCGACTAAGGAAGAAACTTTTACCAGTGTTCGGAGGAAGTTCTCAAGATTGCAAGAAGCAAAACTCGCAACCATACCACATAATTATTATATATAATTTCTCAATCTGGAATATATTATAACTAGATTACAATAACTTCCAAAGAGTCAAGGGTATTAAAGACACTATGACCATGAACGCAAAACGTTTCAGGCCTTGTGAAGTTCAAGTAAAACAATAGTATTTATAGTGAAAAGATATATAGGGTACTATCTATCCCCGTGTCAAGTGTTTAGTTATTAAAAGCCGTACTTTTTATTTATGAAG
Source organism: Gigantopelta aegis (assembly GCF_016097555.1). Lineage (NCBI taxonomy): Eukaryota > Metazoa > Mollusca > Gastropoda > Neomphalida > Peltospiridae > Gigantopelta > Gigantopelta aegis. The sequence goes on from NC_054702.1 coordinate 119,461,392, forward strand.
AAAACTATGATTTACAAAATGTACGTTTTTCATCTGTAAACGCTCCAATTTTCTGAACTTTTAAAAACGTTTTTCAGATTCAACACGCGTCATCTCGGTATCGGACTCATTCTCGGTGTCAGATTTAATAATATGTGAACCTACTAATCCTGCTGTAGTTCTACTAGGTTTAGGGCATAGAAATACATACACACACATTGTACAGTGACTTTAATTGTTATTTTATTCTCTTTTATTTCAAATAAATATTTTTTTTAATATTTTATCTTAATAATTAATATTTAAAAAAACCTAATTATCTAAATAAATTTGTTAAATGTATTATCCCGTTAACTTATCATCGTAATTTTAATTTTTAAGTAGCCTAGGAAACGAAAAATGCCATTAAAAATTAGCTCTGTACTATTTATTTGCGGGTGAAACATTAACAATGTTCCTGGAATAATATAGCGTTATTCATTTGTTTTTGGCTGCCATTTGCGGGTATCCATCTTGAATTCAAGCAACGATAAAATATCTCTGTATTAGAAAGTGAATGTGAGGACTGAATTCTTTGCACATTAAAACCTTGCGTTTGAAGTATAAATTATTGTTTAGGGTAAAATAAAATGTCAAATCCGGCCACATTTGACTTGTCGATCATTTTCATGGCCACCGTGGATTTACATGATGATGCAATATTTGACGTTGTTATAAATGGATCCCTCGGCTCATGCTACTCGTCACTAACATCAAACTATTTGCCTGGTTGGTGTAAAATGGGATGCATTGCACTGTTCTTGTACTGGCTGCTGTAGTGGCGGCCATCTTGGATTGAAATGATGCTGCAATGCATTGAGTAACTTTGAGTATTTCAAAATAAATTTCTTGATCTCTAAAACACCGTATTATTATTATTATTTATTATTATTATTATTATTATTATTATTTTAATATTTTATTGTCCCCAGAATATAGAATGGCAGTGTCAGGGTTGGGGTGCCCAGACCTCACTGTCTCACAATATTTTTTATATTACATATGGTATATATATTTTTTATATACATACATATAAATGGCAAACTATATACACACAAATAGCTATAATGAACACACCATATGTAGGCCCCTATATTGTTGTTGTTGATGTTGTGTTTGTTTTGTTTTGTTAGTATTGTTTCGTTGTTGATTTTGTTTTTATTATTATCTTGTGCCAAAAAGGAAAGAAAAACAAAAACAAAATAGATGTTATGTACGGAATTAACATTGATTGAAAAAATGGTGTTATGAAAAGGTGTGTAAAGGAGTAGTAAGTGCGAAGAAGGTATGTTAGAAATAAATATATCCCAATATTTAATACGTTTTTATGATGTTTGAACTAAATTATACCACTGCTCCCATTGTTTCTTAAAATCTTCATAATTACCATGTTTTAAATAAAATACATTTTTCAGTTTCCAACTTTTCTTTAATTATAGTTTTTAAGGCAGAGAAGTTTAATTTTTGTTTTTGTATTTTCATTTTATAAATATAATATTTTATGTTAATAATTAACTAATTTATTGCATATGTATGTGTTTCTTAAGCAGACTCAAAATGGCAATATGTATATCTATATTTATGCACTCTCCTATAGCATTGGATATCCAGTTTGTAATATTTTTCCAACATTCTTCAACATAATAACAATCATAAAAGAGATGTTCAATTGTCTCTGGCATACGGTTACAAAAGGTACATTTATTTGAATTAATATAATGTATTGTATATAAAAAAGTGTTAGTAGTGAGGAATCTGTGTAGAACTTTGTATTGAATTAATATAATGTATTGTATATAGAAAAGTGTTAGTAGCGAGGAATCTGTGTAGAACTTTGTATTGAATTAATATAATGTATTGTATATAGAAAAGTGTTAGTAGCGAGGAATCTGTGTAGAACTTTGTATTGAAACCAACGTAAAGTTGTATCTCTAGCGTATTTAAAAGGTATATTGTAAAATATATTCCGTTGGTGAATAACAAAAACCTTTATTTTTATATTTTAACTGAGATTTTGGAATGGCTGTTGTGTAGCATAATAATGTATATATTTCTCTACATCCCGTTTTGTCTTTAAGAACTTGTTTCAGCTTGTGGTTGTAAACTGGTTTTTCGTTTGTAATTACTCGTTTATTCCATCATTATGTGTTCCATAATATTATATCCCTATCAAACTTTTCACTGCATTAATTAAAGAAGCATATTCTAGAAAATTTGTTTTTATATTAAATTTTGCTATAAAATCACACAAATTTAGAAATCCTCCATCAGTATCAACTAAAATAATTAATAAGAAAGCTCTTACTATTTAATATTTTACTGTTAAATCAAATGTTTATGTTTATATCGTCGTCATTTTCTATTGGTTGTTTGCATTGGATGTTTCACCAGCTATCAAATACATTTTCGCAAGAAGGGTTAGTCATATTTGTAAATTTTTAAATTAATAAAATGATCGCCATATATAATTAGTTCTTTGATCAATATACCTGTAACTGACGAGAAAAGACATGTCAGTTTTGTATTGTTTAAAAGTAACCTTCTTAACCACGCTGACTTTAATGATGTTATACACGTAGATAATTTAACCATTTTTAACTCCACCCCCCCCCCCCCCCCCCTGCCACTGATTACCGTCAACATTTCTCAATTACCAATTACCAGTATACTAGTATGTTTCGGCTATACCTGCCACTGATTACCGTCACCATTTCTCAATTACCAATTACCAGTATACTAGTATGTTTCGGCTATACCTGCCACTGATAACCGTCACCATTTCTCAATTACCAATTACCAGTATACTAGTACGTGTTGACTATACCTGCCACTGATTACCGTCACCATTTCTCAATTACCAATTACCAGTATACTAGTACGTTTCGACTATACCTGCCACTGATTACCGTCACCATTTCTCAATTACCAATTACCAGTATACTAGTACGTTTCGACTATACCTGCCACTGATTACCGTCAACATTTCTCAATTACCAGTACACTAGTACGTTTCGACTATACCTGCCACTGATTACCGTCACCATTTCTCAATTACCAATTACCAGTATACTAGTATGTTTCGACTATACCTGCCACTGATTACCGTCACCATTTCTCAATTACCAATTACCAGTATACTAGTACGTTTCGACTATACCTGCCACTGATTACCGTCACCATTTCTCAATTACCAATTACCAGTATACTAGTACGTTTCGAGTATACCTGCCACTGATTACCGTCACCATTTCTCAATTACCAATTACCAGTATACTAGTACGTTTCGACTATACCTGCCACTGATTACCGTCACCAAATGCACTATGATGTTTAGTAGTTGTTCGAACCACCTCAGTGGATCCATTCAGCTGATGCATTCAGCTGGGGTGGGGGGGGGGGGGTGTTCTCGTTTCAACCAGTGTACCACAACTGGTCAAAGGCCGTGGTATGTGCTTTCCTGTCTTTGGGAAAGTGTATATAAAGATCCCTTGCTGCATTAGGAAAAATGTTGAGGGTTTTCTCCGATGACTACAAGTCATATTAACAAATGTTTGACATCCAATAGCTGATGGTTAATGAATCAACGTGTTCTAGTGGTGTCGTTAAACAAAACAAACTTCTTCGTGTTCCTCAACAGCTATTGAAAAGTTTATGGAAATGAGCTGCAAATATCCACATTTTGCATTCAAAGGGGGGATTTTGTTTTTGAAATGTTAAACGAAATTAGATGTTTGATTGTAGAGATGCAACTTCTGATTTCAGCCCAAACGATATTTGCTTACAAGAACGTGACTGGACACTGCGACAGCATCCAAGAAACATGAACCGGTTGCATCTCAGTTGATGACCTATGCCTTTTAAGGCTATTATATAATGGTTTGCTATAGTAATAGTCATGGAACTGAGTACATAAGTAATTGAGTAATTACACGTATTAAACCTTAAGGTTATAGATTTAGATTGAGATATGGATATTTCTCCAGCGAGCATACACAACTGTTTCCGAATACAGATGCTATAGACGTTGGTTAATGATAAAATGAAGCTTTACCTCACTTCTACAAGTAAATATTCCATGTGGAGTACCGCCAGCACCCTCTGATACAATACAACCTTTCTTTTCAACGCAGGCATTTAATCAAATTCAACTTCAAGATAACGTTTTGTGTCAGTGTGTGTGGTATGCCTATGTGTGTGTAGGCATATTGTTAGGCCATCTAACACTAGATGGTGTATTTTCAAAATCGAATACTTTTTGCAGGGCAACAATCTTTTTGTTGATATATGTATCTTATGAATATATAGCTACTCTTTTGATGACAATATATAGGTATTTATAACCAGATATATATTCTTAGGAATTGCAATGTTAAGGTGAGAAACGTTGATGTCGCACGAATTGCATCGTTGTTGGGATAAATAGAAATGTTCAATGAACTGCAATGATCAAGTATAAATAGTCATTATCAATAGACAGAAACAAAACTATTTACCGAAACAGCAGTCATTGGTTGTGGCTTGCCCTGTTAATACAAGCCTGGCATTATATACTTGGTCTATTAATACAAGACTGGCATTATATACGTGCCCTGTTAATACAAGACTGGCATTATATACTTGCCCTGTTAATACAAGACTGGCATTATATACTTGGTCTATTAATACAAGACTGGCATTATATACTTGGTCTGTTAATACAAGACTGGCATTATATACTTGGTCTGTTAATACAAGACTGGCATTATATACTTGGTCTATTAATACAAGACTGACATTATATACTTGGTCTATTAATACAAGACTGGCATTATATACTTGCCCTGTTAATACAATACTGGCATTATATACTTGCCCTGTTAATACAAGACTGGCATTATATACTTGCCCTGTTAATACAAGACTGGCATTATATACTTGCCCTGTTAATACAAGCCTGGCATTATATACGTGCCCTGTTAATACAAGACTGGCATTATATATTTGCCCTGTTAATACAAGACTGGCATTATATACTTGCCCTGTTAATACAAGCCTGGCATTATATACTTGCCCTGTTAATACAAGACTGGCATTATATACTTGCCCTGTTAATACAAGACTGGCATTATATACTTGCCCTGTTAATACAAGACTGGCATTATATACTTGCCCTGTTAATACAAGACTGGCATTATATACTTGCCCTATTAATACAAGACTGGCATTATATACTTGGTCTATTAATACAAGACTGGCATTATATACTTGCCCTGTTAATACAAGACTGGCATTATATACTTGCCATGTTAATACAAGCCTGGCATTATATACTTGGTCTATTAATACAAGACTGGCATTATATACTTGCCCTGTTAATACAAGACTGGCATTATATACTTGGTCTATTAATACAAGACTGGCAGTATATACTTGGTCTATTAATACAAGACTGGCATTATATACTTGCCCTGTTAATACAAGACTGGCATTATATACTTGCCATGTTAATACAAGCCTGGCATTATATACTTGGTCTATTAATACAAGACTGGCATTATATACTTGCCCTGTTAATACAAGACTGGCATTATATACTTGGTCTATTAATACAAGACTGGCAGTATATACTTGGTCTATTAATACAAGACTGGCATTATATACGTGCCCTGTTAATACAAGACTGGCATTATATACGTGCCCTGTTAATACAAGACTGGCATTATATACTTGCCCTGTTAATACAAGCCTGGCATTATATACTTGGTCTATTAATACAAGACTGGCATTATATACTTGCCCTGTTAATACAATACTGGCATTATATACGTGCCCTGTTAATACAAGACTGGCATTATATACGTGCCCTGTTAATACAAGACTGGCATTATATACGTGCCCTGTTAATACAAGACTGGCATTATATACTTGGTCTATTAATACAAGACTGGCATTATATACTTGCCCTGTTAATACAAGACTGGCATTATATACGTGCCCTGTTAATACAAGACTGGCATTATATACTTGCCCTGTTAATACAAGACTGGCATTATATACTTGGTCTATTAATACAAGACTGGCATTATATACTTGGTCTATTAATACAAGACTGGCATTATATACTTGCCCTGTTAATACAAGACTGACATTATATACGTGCCCTGTTAATACAAGACTGGCATTATATACGTGCCCTGTTAATACAAGACTGGCATTATATACTTGGTCTATTAATACAAGACTGGCATTATATACTTGGTCTATTAATACAAGACTGGCATTATATACTTGGTCTATTAATACAAGACTGGCATTATATACTTGGTCTATTAATACAAGACTGGCATTATATACTTGGTCTATTAATACAAGACTGGCATTATATACTTGGTATATTAATACAAGACTGGCATTATATACTTGGTCTATTAATACAAGACTGGCATTATATACTTGCCCTGTTAATACAAGCCTGGCATTATATACTTGGTCTATTAATACAAGACTGGCATTATATACTTGTCCTGTTAATACAAGACTGGCATTATATACTTGCCCTGTTAATACAAGACTGGCATTATATACGTGCCCTGTTAATACAAGCCTGGCATTATATACTTGCCCTGTTAATACAAGCCTGGCATTATATACTTGCCCTGTTAATACAAGCCTGGCATTATATACTTGGTCTATTAATACAAGACTGGCATTATATACTTGCCCTGTTAATAAAAGACTGGCATTATATACTTGCCCTGTTAATACAAGACTGGCATTATATACTTGCCCTGTTAATACAAGACTGGAATTATATACTTGCCCTGTTAATACAAGACTGGCATTATATACTTGCCCTGTTAATACATGACTGGCATTATATACTTGCCCTGTTAATACAAGACTGGCATTATATACTTGGTCTATATGATGCAACCTTACTTCTAAATAATTCAGAAGTAGATTGTGATCACACCCAAAGACAGTGATCGGCTTAAGAATTATTGTTTTAGATGGTGCTTCAGTTAATTTTTAAATGGATTAGACACCTTCTAAACTTAGCAGTTGTTTTCAAAATATTTGTTGTAGATGATGCATATAACGGCGTAAAATTAAATGCAAGATATATCTTATATGTGGCAGCCATTTTCATAGCTATCATGGATTTAAATTATGATGCAATATCTCAGCTGAAAAGAGAATGTTATAAATGTATTCGTTGATCCATGAAACTCAATCGCTAACATCACAGGCTTGCTTCGATTGGTGTAAAATGTTATACATCTTGAATTTAAATGATGAGACAATGTCTTGATTAGTTGGTGGTAGTTCCAAATTAATTCCTTGACGCCTAAAAGACCATCACAGACATCAACAGTTTCGCCATTGCTAATAAATTATCTGAGATATTGCCAGTTACGTGGTTTTGCAGCCATCTTGGACGCCATGTTGAATATTTCAAAATGTTCAAGGGTGTCAAATTTGCACCCCTCAATCAGCATCTTCCAAAGATGTAAACATCACAGAGAACAATTGTGGGTACCAGACTGCAAGGTTAAGTGTCCTGTCAAACAGACTATAATTATATACTGGCAGCCCCTAACTCTCTAAAGACATGGAAAGTCGACCAATACATAGCGATAGATACGGCTTGATTCACTTACAGGACTACGTGACGAGCGGCTTGTTTCCTTTGATGTCGAGTGTGCAAGACTTGCACAGATCGATCTCTTCATAGTGTGACGAAATGCGTGAAAAGTAGGTCGTGGTGACCGTATGGTACACGACACACAACCATCATAAGTTCTACTCGCATGCAAAGTTTGATTAATTGAGAAGGAACATAGGCATACGGGCTCCCATTTTTGTAGGGGGGGGGGGGGGGGGGGAGGGGAGCAAGCTGGCTTTTGCCCGAAGTAAACAGATATACCCGAATCTGGATAACAACATTTATTAATATTACTACCAAACAGCTATATATAGTTTAGCAAACGAATCACTACACATCGAGGGGTTAGTGCCAGAACCACTTAAACATGTGTTATCCGTAGTAATACACTGTAGGCGAAACGCAAATGGTCAACATTCAAATTCACAAAATTAGATTTCATTGTTGATAATGTAAACATTTTGTAATAAAACATTTATCTGATAAAAACAATGTATCGATTTACTCAGGCAACACATATAACGTGTGGTACCTTGCATTTTATTTACCAGCAAAACGTAGGGTGTCTCGTGGCATTTGAGATAAAATAAATGTGTTAATTAGAAACCCCCAATTTTGTAGAAAGTAAAGTTTGTATTTTTAAATTTTGTCTTAAACAAATGTCAACCTCAGGTGAACTGTAGATTCATTGCAATTGTACATTAAATGGAATTAATTTACTGGGATAGTTTTAACATAGTATGTGCACAAATATTTCACAAATTACGTGCTAATTATTAGAGTGATTATAAAAGTGTGTTGGTCATGTTGGATTCTGGTTTTATGTTCTACTTGTAGTATTATTAGCACCAGTGTACAGTACACACAGGAGAAGGGCTGGTAGGTGTTTTACTATGGCTAATGAATTGTTAAAATCACCTATTCCATGTTCAGTGCATTGTTGTTGTTTATTTAATCCTCAAACTCTAGGCGTTTGGTGCTTGTGGATAGTTGTGTATCAAGTTTCCTGAGTTTGCTGCAATTTTTAAGATGTTATCGACTAACAGAGACTTTTTGACGAATGTAATTACATATCAAATATATTTTTCTGCCTAAAATATTAGTGGCTGTATATTAAACATGTTTCTGATTGTTCTAATATTTGTACTAGGTTAAATTTCATTTTATTTCCTAAAAAATCCAGTTTGGGCTTCTTACAAATATTAAGACGACCAGAAACACATTGAATATAAAGACACTGATATTCTAAACAAGAAAATATATTTAATATGTAAGTTTAATCGTAGAAATATTTTATTAGTCGGAAACATCTTACAATGCAGCAACCTCGGGAATGTCCCTTTAACTGTTATTTTTGTTCCCCTAAGAATTCAGTATAGCGGAGGTGGGAAGGTGTGTGTGTCCCGTGATCGTGACTATGTGGATCTACAAAACAAAGCTGGCTATGACACAGCACAACTTGAAAGGAATCCGGTAAGTGATATCTTGAAATCTGAGCTGGATTATTATCACATCTTAAGCCAGTGTCTTTACGCAACGTTAATTTTCAATCCAGACCCCGGCAACCTGATCTGGAAGTTGTTTAAACCATAGTTATCACAATCTTTAATGTACCAGTCCTGGACACTGGTTGAAGTAAGATAAAAGGCGATGGGTCCACTAAGGGCAATCAGTCATATATCCCATCGCATCTATCTGTACCACTGAACTATGCTGACATGGGTGATATACTGCATGCGTGTACAGGAATGAACTACTCTACTAGTCTTATCATATATAAATTGCAAATACATTGCGGTAAATGTAGATTAAAAATAAGACATTTTCAGGTATAGTTCATGTTTTGATTGTCAATGTTTTGAAAACATTTTAATTTGTTAACTGAATAAAGATTGTTGATTAAAATATTTAATAAATTGATGTTATAATAATGATAACAGTGAATGCCATTAAGTACAATAATACCAGGTGTAAAACATATCTAAATACAGTTTAATGCATTCGTCATCAGCACTGATCTGGTGCGTGATTAAATATAATGTTTGTCTAATGCACTCGAAGAATGATATACATGTACACACACACACATTTTATTTAAACACACTATAGCAGTAACCACTTTGTTATAATGACCAGAGATCCCTCATCATTGGAACATCTGAAATGTTACAATTATTCCAGTTAATGTAGTAATATCTAGATATTTTAGCCGAGAAAATATGAATGTGCATACATTTCAACTACTACAATGAACAATATTTATTAGTAGCATGCATATTTATTTTATGCCTTTTATATAAAGGGGTCGCTTCTTCTAACCAATTAGTTATAATATGAACTACCATGAACGGACTCCGATTTAAAGAAAAAATACTTGACTTTTATCTACTAATTCATGTTCAACTATATGTCAAATATTATATAATGTCTATAAAATATACAATGGGCCGGCATCCTTTTTACAATAAACAATTCCCAGGCATTTTCATTTTAAATTGCAACTTAAATTTATTTTTTATATAATATTCAAATTGTCTACAAAATACGGACATAGCTAGACCATACTTTTTAACTAAGGTTGTTGCATATGGGAGCCATGTTTAAAAAAAAAGAAACAAACAAACAAAGGAATTTTATATTTAATGACACACTCAACAGCTACAGGTATGTGGTGTCAGACATGTAGTTAATGACCACAAATATATTTTAGAGAGGAAACTATGGGCAACTATTTTTTTTATTAGCACCAAGGGATCTTTAATATATGCATCATCCCACAGACAGGATTGTACATATCATGTTCTGTAACACCAGTTGTGAAGCACTCGCTGGAACAAGAAATAGTCCAATGATTCCACTAACAGAGATCGATCCTAGACTGACCGTACACGAGGCCAGCACTTTACTACTGGGCTACGTCCTGCCCCCGGCAAATTAATTTAATTTAAAAAAAAAATAATAATAATTTATAATACACAGAGTAATTATTCAGACTAAAATAAGGGAAAACAACTTTCTTGTTTAACTAGTTTCTCTATGTCTCTGTTCAGTTAATATTTTCTCAACTGCGTGTTTCTTCTATAGAACTAAATGAACTCTGCAATCACTTCTGATTAAACTATTTACATAACCGGCATTTATTCAGCAACTAGTTAACAACACACACACACACATTCCAGATGTCTAAGCACTACCTACACACTTCCAGCACCCCCAGCACCCCCCCCCCCCCCCCCCCACCCCATTGTCGGCAGTCCATCTCAGATTACCACCAACGGACCGGTCATTGTGATGCGTAAACAATTACTTCTAGCTACTTCTGCCAGCATTGTTATTTCTTTGTAAGCCAAAACACCCAGCCAGAAATAGTTTACATAAAACACCATTACTGGATGTAAACACTTAGAACTAGCATGTGTCACTAGCGTGTCATGCGGTATGGCACCTAGAATTCAATCTTCTCAGACAGTTTACAGCCCACAACAATCCAGTGTTGTGAGCTAACGTGTTATGTCTGTCAGCTATGGGTAATACTACAAAATTCTAGAGAGACAGAATAGGGTAGTGCTGAAAACATGGTTTTGCCCTTTTGTGAAAATGGACATAAAAGATAATTGGTTTGGGTTCTGATGTATAAACGCATAAATAAATGATTGATTTGAATAAGACATTGTGAAATGATAGTACACATTCCCATGATGCTGACAAGGTGATTAACTCATTTTTGTATAATTCACCATATAATGGGTTCTGGCACTAACCCCTCGACATGTTTACATGGATTACAACTAATTTTGAGGGTAGAATGATGGAAATACATGGTTAAAAGATCTCAGGTTAGCACATTTTGCCGAATATGTAATGTTCAAAATAAGAATGGTATATTCAAATATAACACAACATAACAGAGATGTATTCATGTTTATTGCAATGTTAATTAATGGTAAAGCATAAGCACGCGTGCGACAAGGGATTGGCATTAAAGATTATAGCTAGGATAGTGATGTAGGAGGAGACACAGATAGGCAACAGGGGTGGTGCTTGTCAATTTAACGTTTTCAATATTTGCACAAGTAACGGGTAAAACCCCCGCGGTTCGGTAAGCACACACGAATCCGACGTGGCATGCTCCTGATTAAACGTCCAATAACATTTGGGGGGGATCCTATCCCATTCCTCTTGGGGGGATCCTATCCCATTCCTCTTGGAGAGCGCCACCTAATTCAGCCAAGTTAGTTAGTTAACGTTGACGTTCGCTGAGACGTCGTTCGATGATGTTCCACGTGTGCTCAATGGGTGAAACGTCTGGGCTTAGGGCTGGCAACGGTAGTGTTGTGATGTTCTATTACTGCAGATACGGAATGACCAGTAGACTCCGGTAAGCACGGGCATTGTCATCCTGAAATCTAAAATGGCGTCCAGGCTGACGTGCCAATAGCACAACGATCGGTGCAAGGATGTTGTCATGGTAGCACTGCCCAGTGATCCTCCCATTAACAATATGCAGCTGGGTTCTGGCAGTCTTGGTGATGCCACCCCACACCATAACGGACCCTCCTCCAAAATCGGTCATGAGGCGTAGCGTTCATTGGGACGTTGACGTTAGCGTAGCGTTCATCGAGACGTCGCCAGACACGCTGTCGTCGATTATGGAAGTCTAGTGTGAATCTGGACTCGTCTGAAAATATTACCCGAGCCTAACGGCTGTTAGCCCAATGTGTAACGCCAGTTGTATCACGGAGTTCTCTTGCAATTTGATTGGCTGATTGACTCGATTCCTCAACGTGCAAGTCCTGATAAAGCTGTTCTGAACCGGAGTTGTGGCCCTTGGCCGTCCTGAACGGGAAAGATCACCCACATTTCTGGTTTGTCGGTATCAGGCCTACAAACGGCTAATGACTGATTATGGCACATTAAGTCGACGGGCCACAATTCGCTGGGTGGTGCCAACTTGGAGCATGCCTACAGCCCTGAGACATTCCTGACGTTGGAGACGTCGCATTGTTGTAAAGTGACAGCCAGGTTATGATTTAGTGTTCCCGTAACAAGTAGGGGCGGGACGTAGCCCAGTGGTAAAGCGCTCGCTTGATGCGCGGTCGGTTTATGATCGATCCCCGTCGGTGGCCCCATTGGGCTATTTCTCGTTCCAGCCAGTGTTCCACGACTGGTGTAACAAAGGCCGTGGTATGTACTATCCTGTCTGTGGGATGGTGCATATAAAGATCTCTTGCTGCCAATCGAAAAGAGTAGCCCATGAAGTGGCGACAGCGGGTTTCCTCTCTATATATATGTGTGGTCCTTAACCATATGTCTGACGCCATATAACCGTAAATAAAATGTGTTGAGTGCGTCGTTAAATAAAATATTTCCTTCCTTTCAGGAATAAATAACGAATATTACCAGTGTGCACACAACGTACACACAAACTAAGTGTTCAATTTCAAATCATACATTTCGCACGTGCAACGACACGTCACGTGTTTCGCGATCAAAACAAACGGTGCGATTCTGCATGCTCTTTGAATAGGAACACTTATTTTGAGTTATATATATATAACAGACGGATAACGCTATACCATAATACGACCCGGTATAAAAACAGGGGCATAGAAAACTAAAGGAAGGCAGCAAAACGTGAAATAAGGAGGCGAAATATGAAAGGGGGCGCTGTGCCCACTAAAACGGACCAGTTAGAACTAGTATTCTCACATATAAACAAAACGTATTCTCACATATATACAGAACGTATTCTCGCATATAAACAGAACGTATTCTCGCATATATTTAGAACATATTCTCACATATAAACAGAACGTATTCTCGCATATATACAGAACGTATTCTCACATATAAACAGAACGTATCTCGCATATAAACAGAACGTATTCTCGCATATATTCAGAACGTATTCTCGCATATATTCAGAACATATTCTCACATATATACAGAACGTATTCTCACCTATATACAGAAAGTATTCTCACATATATACAGAACGTTTTCTAACATATATACAGAACGTATTCTCACATATATACAGAACGTATTCTAACATATATACAGAACGTATTCTCACATATATACAGAACGTATTCTCACATATAAACAGAACGTATTCTCACATATATACAGAACGTATTCTCACCTATAAACAGAACGTATTCTCACATATATACAGAGCGTATTCTCATATACAGAAAGTATTCTCACATATATACAAAACGTTTTCTAACATATATACAGAACGTATTCTCACATATAAATAGAACGTATTCTCACATATATACAGAACGTATTCTCACATATATACAGAACGCATTCTCACATATATACAGAACACATTCTCACATATAAACAGAACGTATTCTCACATATATACAGAATGTATTCTCACATGTATACAGAGCGTATTCTCACATATATACACAATGTATTCTCACATATATACATAACGTATTCTCACATGTAAACAGAACGTATTCTCACATATATACATAACGTATTCTCACATATATACAGAACGTATTCTCACATATCAACAGAACGTATTCTCACATATAAACAAAACATAATATTCTCACATAAAGAGAATGTATTCTCACATATAAACAGAACGTATTCTCAGGCCATCTAATTACCCCCACCCCCCACATTTCGTTGACTTCACTGACTACTGAAGCACATTTCAAAATGGCTGGTTTCGAAAGCTTCCCCAGCAGACATTCTTCAGCAGCTATGTTGACCTGAAGCCCGAAACATATCGACCACGTGACCAGTGTGACGCTCATTGTGCAGCTTCCTCCACTTGATCACTAAATGGGTAATCCTCACAGTGTTGCTGCTTGGTGTCCTCTGCTTAACAGCACATCAATTGAAGACGTTTCACAAGAGATTCACTCAAATGGTTCTGACTAGCAACCACAATGTGGTGACGTGTCACACACAGAACATGGCGGTAACGCAGCTGACGTGTTGCGTGTCAGAACATGCTTTACCAGAAGTAGAATGTCGTATTTGGGTCATCCAAACTGATGGTCAGTCAAAACACCTTTAAGGATTCCTTGTTCAAAATCGAGTACTGGTAATACCGTGACTCGTGCATCATCTCGGAATTTAACAGGTTTCTCACATAATCAGTTAGATGTGAATCCTCTCTCTGTCTCTGTCTCTGCCTCTGCCTCTGCCTCTGCCTCTGCCTCTGCTCTCTCTCTCTCTCTCTCTCTCTCTCTCTCTCTCTCTCTCTCTCTCTCTCTCTCTCTCTCTCTCTCTCTCTCTCTCTCACACACACCAGCTTGCTCCAATAAACTTTTTTCTCAAGTCAATGGTGATGGTCCTTTTGCATTTATGACGCATCTGCAGAACCTTTAGTTGCATAGGATACTATGTCATTGTGAGTAAACACCCATGTCATTGTTAGTCAACACCCATGCCACTGCGAGTCAACACCCGTGTCAATGTCAGTCAACATCTGTACCATTGTGAGTCAACACCCATGTCATTATGAGTCAACATCCGTGTCAATGTCAGTCAACATCTGTGCCATTGTGAGTCAACACCAATGCCATTGTGAGTCAAAATCCATGTCATTGTGAGTCAACACCGTGTCATCGAGTCAACACCCTTGTCATTGTGAGTCAACACCCTTGTCAATGTCAGTCAACATCTGTGCCATTGTGAGTCAACACCCTTGTCAATGTCAGTCAACATGTGCCATTGTGAGTCAACAACCATGTCAGTGAGTCAACACCCATGTCACTGAGTCAACACCCATGTCACTGAGAGTCAATACACATGCCACTGAGTCAACACTCATGTCACGGAGTCAACACCAAGACATTGAGTCAACACCTGTCATTGTGAGTCAACACCCATGTCACTGTGAGTCAACACCCATGTCACTGAGTCAACACCCATATCACTGTGAGTCAACAATCTTTGTTTAATTCTGTTAAGAAAATGCAATCAGGTTTGGCATGGTGTAGTTTATTAAAGTGTCGTAGATGGTGTTGCATTTAACATTTCCTCTTGTCCGAGGGTAACTTCACCAAGACGCTGTGAAATTGCAAACTCGGAGGGCAGTTTCTCTGTCCACATAAAAGGAAGAAAATATATTTGTTTACCCTAATATCCTGGATGTTCAGAACATTGCACTAGATGGTGCTGTGCTCTGGCACTTTCAGGGAATGGTGGGTGGTGGGCTATAAACAAATTGAGAAGTCATAAATGACAGTCACTAGACTTTTTTATTTTCTCTGATTTGGTTGTTTTTACATGAACACTGTCAGACATGTTTTCTCTAAGTATGTCAAAATCGTCCCGTCTTCAGTGTAAACATTTTATTTTATTTATGACTTTAACTGGTGATAACTCTACATTATTGATGAGAAATATGTAAAAACAAATCTGAGAAACGTTGCTTCAGAATATGAGAAATATTATTTTTATGTTATTTGAAATGTTTAATACATTTCTTTGGTATCTCAGAAATGCTGTTTTAGTGTTATGTGACATTTTCAATTCCTGATTACATGTCGCATGTAATACAGATACGCCCTTTTTGTTATGAATATGGCTGCAGTTAGTGAACCAGCTGATACCGTGTTCAGTACAGGGTTGTAAATATTTATGATAAATGATCCACTGTATAATGCAAGTCACGCCCAATTCTCGCCAGCTGCAAATCATAACATTATATAGGAGTCAGTACTCAATATTAAAATGATGTATGCATGTCACATGGTGTCTTTCTCAGTGAGAGTGATGTCAAATATGAATGCCGTTGTTTTGGATCTTTACATAAAAATAAACTAGTTTTCAGAATACTGGACAACTTTCAGGTGTGAAGTAATAGGACAAAAAAATTATGATAGTTTATTAATATTTTCATTAAAAGAATGAATAATTAATGAGGTGTTTTTTTAACACATTTATAAAAAACATACATCAAAGTTTAAGCAAATAGATCCAAGAGTTGTTTTCAATGGGACATTTTCACCATTAAATTCTATCTGATATAAATGAGTATCTCTGAACTATGCCATGCTGTAAACTTGTTAGGTGAAGCAGTGCAACATATTATCTGTATCATTTAATAATAATAATACATTTGCCAGCAGCATGTACACCAACAGGATTTCCTTCCACCAAAAAACATAGCTCACTTTGCCACCAGTCTATGTATTAACAATTCACATTGTGCCTTGATGCAGTTCCCCAACTTCTCCAACAAAGAGTTCACATTGTATTATCATACAGTGTTTATTTCTCCATCAGAGTTCACATTGTATTATCATACAGTGTTTATTTCTCCATCGAAGAGTTCACATTGTATTTTCATACAGTGTTTATTTCTCCATCAGAGTTCACATTGTATTATCATACAGTGTTTATTTCACCATCGAAGAGTTCACACTGTATTATCATACAGTGTTTATTTCTCCATTAGAGAGTTCACATTGTATTGTCATACAGTGTTTATTTCTCCATTAGAGTTCACATTGTATTATCATACAGTGTTTATTTCTCCATCGAAGAGTTCACATTGTATTATCATAGTGTTTATTTCTCCATCAAAAAGTTCACACTGTATTATCATACAGTGTTTATTTCTCCATTAGAGAGTTCACATTGTATTGTCATACAGTGTTTATTTCTCCATTAGAGTTCACATTGTATTATCATACAGTGTTTATTTCTCCATCGAAGAGTTCACATTGTATTATCATAGTGTTTATTTCTCCATCAAAAAGTTCACACTGTATTATCATACAGTGTTTATTTCTCCATTGAAGAGTTCACATTGTATTATCATACAGTGTTTATTCCTCCATCAGAGTTCACATTGTATTATCATACAGTGTTTATTTCTCCATTGAAGAGTTCACATTGTATTATCATACAGTGTTAATTTCTTCATCAGAGAGTTCACATTGTATTATCATACAGTGTTTATTTCTCCATTAGAGTTCACATTGTATTATCATACAGTGTTTATTTCTTCATTGAAGAGTTCACATTGTATTATCATACAGTGTTTATTTCTCCATCAGAGTTCATATTGTATTATCATACAGTGTTTATTTCACCATCGAAGAGTTCACATTGTATTATCATACAGTGTTTCTTTCTCCATCGAAGAGTTCACATTGTATTATCATACAGTGTTTATTTCTCCATCAGAGAGTTCACATTGTATTATCATACAGTGTTTATTTCTCCATTGAAGAGTTCACATTGTATTATCATACAGTGTTTATTTCTCCATCAGAGTTCACATTGTATTATCATACAGTGTTTATTTCTCCATTGAAGAGTTCACATTGTATTATCATACAGTGTTTATTTCTCCATCAAAGAGTTCACATTGTGCTGAGCACCAGTCTATAACTAAACATGAAGCTGTTTTGTTGATTCGTTCACGACTGTCTTTCTTGAGAACACTACCACGTGGCACCAGTCTAGGAAATGTACCAGTTCCACTTGCTTTCTTCCTCGTCATCATCACTTTCCGCCTGGGCCGATTTCGCGTTTACACCTGGCAGACCACGTGTGGAATTCACTTTGCGCCAGATTCGCCTGAAGAAAAGAAAATGTGTTAAGACAAACATGTTCACTTGACTCTCAGATCCTCAGACCTCGTTACTGGCACAGACATCACAAGCGTTTACCTGTGTTAACTTACACACACCTTTAGTCCTACCGACTACTGTAGATAAATGTACACATAATGTAGTTAACTAAAATGAAGCACACCCTCGATTAAACATAACTACCGTATTTTTACCATATAAGCTGCTACTTTTTTACTGTCAATTGCATGGTGCACTTTATAAAACAGTGTTTTATTTATTAATTTTATGGTAACTGCAGTGCATATAAACTGCACTCATTTTGTTGATTCTCATGATAATACAGCATACCAACTGACTGGAACTGAAGTAATACGATGGAATGGCTCTTTATTAATAGACTTTACTCTTGTGCATTGTTATACTTACGGTGTCAAAAATAGTAAAGTAAAAAAGTAAAGTTTGTTTTATTTAACGATGCCACTAGAGCACATTGATTTTTTATCTTATCGGCTATTGGACGTCAAACATATGGTCATTCTGACACTATTTTTTAGAGGAAACCCGTTGTCGCCACACAGGCTACTCTTTTACGACAGGCAGCAAGGGATCTTTTATTTGTGCTTCCCCAGGCAGGATAGCACAAACCATGGCCTTTGTTGAACCAGTTATGGATCACTGGTCGGTGCAAGTGGTTTGCACCTACCCACTGAGCCTTGCGGAGCACTCACTCAGGGTTTGGAGTCGGTATCTGGATTAAAAATCCCATGCCTCGACTGGGATCTGAACCCAGTACCTACCAGCCTGTAGACCGATGGCCTAACCACGACGCCACCGAGGCCGGTTTTGTCAAAAATAGAGTCGACCGTGAAGTTTCTTAGTTTGATTTCTGTAACATTTATTGTTAGTAGTGCATCAGATGTGTTTGTCTGATGTTTTAAAATGAAGTAACTCGCCTCATATTATACAAAGTAATGTTGTTATATTTTGTAGCAAACACATCCCTATTGCATGTTTGGTAGGCCTACTGCAAATAAAAAGCCAGTGGCAGCCTAAACAATGTCACACGACACAATTACAATGTCATGGCCATTTACAGCCAACTGTAAAAGCCGGACCGTAACACTGACATCAAAACAGTTTCTTGATATCTTTAACACCATTGTTTCTTACCCATTTGTAATGTTTTTAATTAATATATCAGAATTTAAGTCCAGTACGAATGTTACAAATTAAAATCACATAATCGGAGTACCTGCAATGTTTGTATTAAATGTTGACATTCCCAATCTGATTAGCCCACTAATTTATACATGGTTGTATTTCATTCTATTACATGTAATTATATATATATATTATAAATATATAATTCTCAGCAAATATATTTTTTAAAGGCTATCGTTTAAAAGTTATAAAACAATGTTGAAACTGTAAACGATCGACAGGACCATGCTTAGCTTCAGTTCACTGCCACTGGCCTATATATCCAGCTTGACCCAACCTCGTTTGAATATGTAATTTTTGCACACAGCATGTTAGTTAGGTTACAGAAAAACATGTGTAATCCAGGGAGTACTAGTAATTTTTACTTCTTTTTTTTTTGGTTCACGCTTTGTAATCATACTGGAACCAATAAAATTTTATGATGTTGTTGTTGTTTTCTTTGCAACTAATGCAAGATTACGAAAATTAATTACCAATTTGTTGTTGATATATTTGTAAAAATAGAAGGTTTTGGCAACTGTGTTTTGTTTACGTAACTTTCCCATTAGGTGAAATGAAACTGAAATTCACACAATCAACAACTATTTATTGTTTGAATTTAAGGGAGAATGGATCCCTTTATTATTATTATTAAATACAAACAATAATTAACTGTAATTAAGTTTGTGGCTTTATTTTAACTGCAGCTTATTTAAAGGTGTAGTTTATGTATGGAAGAAGGTTGGAACTTGGTCTAAAACAAGGGGTGCAGTTTATACACCAGTGCGTGTAATAGGCCGGAACATACGGTACATACTTGGCATCCTTCTCACTGGTGTCAGCGTCCACAATGGCAGCCTTCAGATCGTGGTCCATCTCGGCAATACTTCGCTCATAGTACTCATTCTGCTTCAATAATTTCTGAACTTCAATCTGTGAAATGCAACAATTACAAATGAAATGAGGTCACTTTGCCAGAGTTGTACTCGACCACTGGATGACAATAATGTCATGTTCTCTGAGATGTAGAGCTATGTAACATGTCACATATGTATGAGATGTTGAGTCTAGATGCTCAGCCTGAGAGGTTCATTTGCAGGTTCTCTATGTGTGTTTATGTTTGTCTGGCAACGATGTGTAAATATAACAGGTGTTAAGGCAATTGATGAGCTCAACACACTAATCTGTTTAACATATGACAACTAGGAATAAAGACATCTAACAATGCATTGCCTCCATTTTCTTGATGAAAAAGACACATTACATCTGTTTCCTTGATGAACTGTTCGAGATGGGTGACTAGATATAAAGACACATTACCTCTGTTTCCTTGATGCACTGTTCCAGATGGGTGACTAGGTATAACGACACATTACCTCTGTTTCCTTGATGCACTGTTCCAGATGGGTGACTAGATATAAAGACACATTACCTCTGTTTCCTTGATGCACTGTTCGAGATGGGTGACTAGATATAAAGACACATTACCTCTGTTTCCTTGATGCACTGTTCGAGATGGGTGACTAGGTATAAAGACACATTACCTCTGTTTCCTTGATGCACTGTTCCAGATGGGTGACTAGATATAAAGACACATTACCTCGGTTTCCTTGATGCACTGTTCCAGATGGGTGCACACAGTGAGCGGGACACAGTTGTCTTTGAGTTCTGTCCTCAGAGCATTCAACACATCCAGCTTCTCCAGTATGAGAGCCTTGATGTGCTCAATCTCATCGGCCAGGTCTGGCTCTGCTTCCTCCACCATCCTCACCACCGTTGACTGCACTGGTTCTACAACACACGAGGGGAGCCATTCCAAACATCTATCATGTTAGCAGGTTCATGATCAACTCATGGTACCATTATGCAAAACAGATTTCTTAATATCACACAAAATTAAATATTTTAGTTCAATGTTTTATTTTTATTTTGAAGGTGGAGGGTTATTTCTGAAAGTTACTTATCTCAGCTTTCACTGGTTAATGCTATCCAAACATGTACATAAACTTGGAGACAATGCTTTAGTTTGCATGCTCTGGTATACAAATGCCTTTTGATTTCATCTAGATCACCACAAAACATATTGATACACACTAGAGGTTTGGCAATTTAATTTTTTCAAATACATTGGCCGTTGTAGCAGTACAGCCATTATAATACAAACCAGTGCATAAAATTTTACAGTATAATTTTTATAGTCATCATATTTGATATTGATATACACTACACAGCTGCAGAGTGGACATGGCAAGAATTAACCAGCCTCAGTGGCGCTGTGTTAAACCATTGGACGTAAGGCTTGTAGGTTCACAGCCTAGTACCGACTCCCACCCAAAGTGACTTTTAACGACTCAGTGGGTAGATGTAAGGCCACTACACCCTCTTCTCTCTCACTAACCACTAACAATTAACAACTAACCCACTGTCCTGGACTAACAGTCCTGATAGCTGAGGTTATGCCCAGGACAGCGTGCTTGAACCTTAATTGGATATAAGCACAGAAATAAGTTGAAATGAAATGAATGCAAGAATTATGTCACTATACAAGGGAGTTAACTCAGGCTCATTTTTCCTTCTATCCTTCTAGCTAAAAAGTAATTTTAATGCAGGATTTTATAAAATTGAAATAGCCTTTACTGGAAACATAATGGTAACTCCTAATATTTCACTACAACTTGGTGAAATGGTCTATTTTAACTTTAATTTATTTAGTTAATCTTGTTTACATATTGACATGAACAAACTTCTAAAATTTTGTCTCATCTTGTTATTCTACTGAAGACATAACCAATGTGATTTCCCTAGTCCTCTACAACATACACTGAAAACATGACCAATGTGATTTCCCTAGTCCCTCTACAACATACACTGAAAACATGACCAATGTGATTTCCTGAGTCCTCTACAACATACACTGAAAACATGACCAATGTGATTTCCTGAGTCCTCTACAACATACACTGAAAACATGACCAATGTGATTTCCTGAGTCCTCTACAACATACACTGAAAACATGACCAATGTGATTTCCCTAGTCCCTCTACAACATACACTGAAAACATGACCAATGTGATTTCCCTAGTCCTCTACAACATACACTGAAAACATGACCAATGTGATTTCCCTAGCCCCTCTACAACATACACTGAAAACATGACCAATGTGATTTCCCTAGTCCCTCTACAACATACACTGAAAACATGACCAATGTGATTTCCCTAGTCCCTCTACAACATACACTGAAAACATGACCAATGTGATTTCCTGAGTCCTCTACAACATACACTGAAAACATGACCAAGGTGATTTCCTGAGTCCTCTACAACATACACTGAAAACATGACCAATGTGATTTCCCTAGTCGTCTACAACATACACTGAAAACATGACCAATGTGATTTCCCTAGTCCCTCTATAACATACACTGAAAACATGACCAATGTGATTTCCCTAGTCCCTCTACAACATACACTGAAAACATGACCAATGTGATTTCCTGAGTCCTCTACAACATACACTGAAAACATGACCAATGTGATTTCCTGAGTCCTCTACAACATACACTGAAAACATGACCAATGTGATTTCCTGAGTCCTCTACAACATACACTGAAAACATGACCAATGTGATTTCCCTAGTCCCTCTACAACATACACTGAAAACATGACCAATGTGATTTCCCTAGTCCTCTACAACATACACTGAAAACATGACCAATGTGATTTCCCTAGTCCCTCTACAACATACACTGAAAACATGACCAATGTGATTTCCCTAGTCCTCTACAACATACACTGAAAACATGACCAATGTGATTTCCCTAGTCCCTCTATAACATACACTGAAAACATGACCAATGTGATTTCCCTAGTCCTCTACAACATACACTGAAAACATGACCAATGTGATTTCCCTAGTCCCTCTATAACATACACTGAAAACATGACCAATGTGATTTCCCTAGTCCCTCTACAACATACACTGAAAACATGACCAATGTGATTTCCCTAGTCCCTCTACAACATACACTGAAAACATGACCAATGTGATTTCCTGAGTCCTCTACAACATACACTGAAAACATGACCAATGTGATTTCCCTAGTCCCTCTACAACATACACTGAAAACATGACCAATGTGATTTCCCTAGTCCCTCTACAACATACACTGAAAACATGACCAATGTGATTTCCTGAGTCCTCTACAACATACACTGAAAACATGACCAATGTGATTTCCCTAGTCCCTCTACAACATACACTGAAAACATGACCAATGTGATTTCCCTAGTCCCTCTACAACATACACTGAAAACATGACCAATGTGATTTCCTGAGTCCTCTACAACATACACTGAAAACATGACCAATGTGATTTCCCTATTCCCTCTACAACATACACTGAAAACATGACCAATGTGATTTCCCTAGTCCTCTACAACATACACTGAAAACATGACCAATGTGATTTCCTGAGTCCTCTACAACATACACTGAAAACATGACCAAGGTGATTTCCCTAGTCCCTCTACAACATACACTGAAAACATGACCAATGTGATTTCCCTAGTCCCTCTACAACATACACTGAAAACATGACCAATGTGATTTCCCTAGTCCTCTACAACATACACTGGAAACATGACCAATGTGATTTCCCTAGTCCCTCTACAACATACACTGAAAACATGACCAATGTGATTTCCTGAGTCCTCTACAACATACACTGAAAACATGACCAATGTGATTTCCTGAGTCCTCTACAACATACACTGAAAACATGACCAATGTGATTTCCTGAGTCCTCTACAACATACACTGAAAAAATGACCAATGTGATTTCCCTAGTCCTCTACAACATACACTGAAAATATGACCAATGTGATTTCCTGAGTCCTCTACAACATACACTGAAAACATGACCAATGTGATTTCCTGAGTCCTCTACAACATACACTGAAAAAATGACCAATGTGATTTCCCTATTCCTCTACAACATACACTGAAAATATGACCAATGTGATTTCCTGAGTCCTCTACAACATACACTGAAAACATGACCAATGTGATTTCCCTAGTCCCTCTACAACATACACTGAAAACATGACCCAATGTGATTTCCTGAGTCCTCTACAACATACACTGAAAACATGACCAATGT
This sequence comes from Gigantopelta aegis, assembly GCF_016097555.1. Taxonomy (NCBI): domain Eukaryota; kingdom Metazoa; phylum Mollusca; class Gastropoda; order Neomphalida; family Peltospiridae; genus Gigantopelta; species Gigantopelta aegis. Next base: position 119,485,989 of record NC_054702.1, read on the forward strand.
GATTTCCTGAGTCCTCTACAACATACACTGAAAACATGACCAATGTGATTTCCCTAGTCCCTCTACAACATACACTGAAAACATGACCAATGTGATTTCCTGAGTCCTCTACAACATACACTGAAAACATGACCAATGTGATTTCCTGAGTCCTCTACAACATACACTGAAAACATGACCAATGTGATTTCCTGAGTCCTCTACAACATACACTGAAAACATGACCAATGTGATTTCCCTAGTCCTCTACAACATACACTGAAAACATGACCAATGTGAGTCCTCTACAACATACACTGAAAACATGACCAATGTGTCCCTCTACAACATACACTGAAAACATGACCAATGTGATTTCCCTAGTCCTCTACAACATACACTGAAAACATGACCAATGTGATTTCCTGAGTCCTCTACAACATACACTGAAAACATGACCAAGGTGATTTCCCTAGTCCCTCTACAACATACACTGAAAACATGACCAATGTGATTTCCCTAGTCCCTCTACAACATACACTGAAAACATGACCAATGTGATTTCCCTAGTCCTCTACAACATACACTGGAAACATGACCAATGTGATTTCCCTAGTCCCTCTACAACATACACTGAAAACATGACCAATGTGATTTCCTGAGTCCTCTACAACATACACTGAAAACATGACCAATGTGATTTCCTGAGTCCTCTACAACATACACTGAAAAAATGACCAATGTGATTTCCCTAGTCCTCTACAACATACACTGAAAATATGACCAATGTGATTTCCTGAGTCCTCTACAACATACACTGAAAACATGACCAATGTGATTTCCTGAGTCCTCTACAACATACACTGAAAAAATGACCAATGTGATTTCCCTATTCCTCTACAACATACACTGAAAATATGACCAATGTGATTTCCTGAGTCCTCTACAACATACACTGAAAACATGACCAATGTGATTTCCCTAGTCCCTCTACAACATACACTGAAAACATGACCCAATGTGATTTCCTGAGTCCTCTACAACATACACTGAAAACATGACCAATGTGATTTCCTGAGTCCTCTACAACATACACTGAAAACATGACCAATGTGATTTCCCTAGTCCCTCTACAACATACACTGAAAACATGACCAATGTGATTTCCTGAGTCCTCTACAACATACACTGAAAACATGACCAATGTGATTTCCTGAGTCCTCTACAACATACACTGAAAACATGACCAATGTGATTTCCTGAGTCCTCTACAACATACACTGAAAACATGACCAATGTGATTTCCCTAGTCCTCTACAACATACACTGAAAACATGACCAATGTGATTTCCTGAGTCCTCTACAACATACACTGAAAACATGACCAATGTGATTTCCCTACTACTCTGTAAGACACACTGCAGATACAACTCATGAAGCTCACCCTGTTCTGGACAGTTTGCCAACCATTCTGTCTCTTCTCGCACCTCATCCCGTAACCTGCAATATAAACTTATGCATTAAAAAGACTTCATCACATAATCTGCAATATAAAGCCATGTATTAAAATGACTTCATCACATAATCTGAGATATAAAGCTATGTATTAAAATGACTTCATCACATAATCTGCAATATAAAGCCATGTATTAAAATGACTTACATAATCTGAGATATAAAGCCATGTATTAAAATGACTTCATCACATAATCTGTGATATAAAGCTATGTATTAAAAAGACTTCATCACATAATCTGTGATATAAAGCTATGTATTAAAATGACTTCATCACATAATCTGAGATATAAAGCTATGTATTAAAAAGACTTCATCACATAATCTGTGATATAAAGCCATGTATTAAAATGACTTCATCACATAATCTGTGATATAAAGCTATGTATTAAAAAGACTTCATCACATAATCTGTGATATAAAGCTATGTATTAAAATGACTTCATCACATAATCTGAGATATAAAGCTATGTATTAAAAAGACTTCATCACATAATCTGTGATATTAAGCTATATATTAAAAAGAATTCATCACATAAACTGCAGTCCTAAGATTTGCATTATGAACAAACTTGTTTTTTCTTTAAATTACTAAATAAATGTATCATGAAAGATTCTGCAATATACCAGCATTATTAAAATTCCCAGTGTAAGAAAGAAACTGAATTGACTGTAAATTGTGAGCTTTATAAGACTTCAAACACTGGATATCTCAGTGATGCACTGACATGTCCCAGTGGTCCAATTACTCTGCCACTACACATCTAGAGCTGTTAATGACTACAGAATAACTAACACAAACACTTCTATGCTTGCCTGAGGCAATGCTAATCTGCTCACTGCTAACAGCTCTGCTTACTGGTTTTCAAAACAAGTTATCTTGTCACCAAGAAGCAGGAAAATTGTTTTCCTGTGTGTGTGTGCATATGTATACACACACCTTACTAAACTCCAATACAGTGTGTATTTACACATCTTGATATGACAAACCTGTTGTTTGTGTTGAGTTCTTCCTTGGCCAGTTCCTCCAGACTGTCTAGTTTGTCGACAATAAACTGCAAGTCTTTGGGACGTGATGTCCCACGCAACGCCATCTGGTCCACCTGCTCCTGTAGCAGATGGTGTTGTGCCGTTTGGCTGTCCAGCAGTTTAGTGATGTAGTTGTCATAGGCCACCTACAGTAAAAAAACCTTAATGTCTGGCTGTCCAGCAGTTTAGTGATGTAGTTGTCATAGGCCACCTACAGTAAAAACACCGTTAATCTCTGGCTGTCCAGCAGTTTAGTGATGTAGTTGTCATAGGCCACCTACAGTAAAAACAACCTTAATGTCTGACTGTCCAGCAGTTTAGTGATGTAGTTGTCATAGACGACTTACAGTAAAAACAACGTTAATGTCTGGCTGTCCAGCAGTTTAGTGATGTAGTTGTCATAGGCGACTTACAGTAAAAACAACGTTAATGTCTGGCTGTCCAGCAGTTTAGTGATGTAGTTGTCATAGGCGACCTACAGTAAAAACAACCTTAATGACTGGCTGTCCAGCAGTTTAGTGATGTAGTTGTCATAGGCGATCTACAGTAAAAACAACCTTAATGTCTGGCTGTCCAGCAGTTTAGTGATGTAGTTGTCATAGGCCACCTACAGTAAAAACAATCTTAATGTCTGGCTGTCCAGCAGTTTAGTGATGTAGTTGTCATAGGCCACCTACAGTAAAAGCAACGTTAATGTCTGGCTGTCCAGCAATTTAGTGATGTAGTTGTCATAGGTGACCTACAGTAAAAACAACCTTAATGTCTGGCTGTCCAGCAGTTTAATGATGTAGTTGTCATAGGCGACCTACAGTAAAAACAACCTTAATGTCTGGCTGTCCAGCAGTTTAGTGATGTAGTTGTCATAGACGACTTACAGTAAAAACAACGTTAATGTCTGGCTGTCCAGCAGTTTAGTGATGTAGTTGTCATAGGCCACCTACAGTAAAAACAACCTTAATGTCTGGCTGTCCAGCAGTTTAGTGATGTAGTTGTCATAGGCGACCTACAGTAAAAACAACCTTAATGTCTGGCTGTCCAGCAGTTTAGTGATGTAGTTGTCATAGGCCACCTACAGTAAAAACAACCTTAATGTCTGGCTGTCCAGCAGTTTAGTGATGTAGTTGTCATAGGCCACCTACAGTAAAAACAACCTTAATGTCTGGCTGTCCAGCAGTTTAGTGATGTAGTTGTCATAGACGACTTACAGTAAAAACAACGTTAATGTCTGGCTGTCCAGCAGTTTAGTGATGTAGTTGTCATAGGCCACCTACAGTAAAAACAACCTTAATGTCTGGCTGTCCAGCAGTTTAGTGATGTAGTTGTCATAGGTGAGGAAAACCAATGTTAATATGTGTGTGTATATTTCTATCAGTTTTTTGTCACTGATGGAGCAGGGCATGTACACCTTTCAGTGACACCCTGTGTTATCTATGCTATCACATGTTTACATGCATTCAATTTCAATCATAAAAATATCACATCAACTGTTCCTCATCCAACAGCAGCAACTCTAGTGGTCTGCCATTTTTGGTAATTGTTATTTGTTGTGAACTAGACAGAATACATAGACAAACTACATATATGTGGTTTTCTGATTTCTGTATTCCACGAGTGTATTTCCTGCAGGAAACACACTCGTGGAATACAAAAATCAGAAAACCACATATATGTAGTTTTGTATTTATTACATACCCTAAATTGGAATTTTGTTGTTTTGTGGTCAGCTGTGTTACTACCTACGCAGACCAATGAACCTCCAATTATTACACATAGGAATATAGTTCTATTTAAACAATACACAGAAATAAGAAAGAACGAGTAAAAAGTTACCTATATTTTTAATGATATTGTTTGAAATGCCTTTTAAAGACAATGTAATAGCTAAAATTCACGAACAATATAATATTTAATTTGCTCGTAATACGTCACTAAACCTTCAGCATGCCAGTTTTATCAACAAAGAAAAATGTAAAGAATTGTTCACTCAATGTCTGTGTCGTCATTGGTGTGTTTTCTTTTATTGATATTCATGGAATTATTTGTTGCTGAAAAGTTTAAGTTTATATTAAATGTGCCTCCATAAATCATCTCTCCACTGAATAATCCAGTTGTCAGTTCATCCAAGTTTTCTACATGAGGAGACGGTGCTTGTGACGTCATTGTTGCTAAAGTCGACAACAGTCACTTTTCGCACCCTTGTTTTGGCTTCGTACACAATAAATATAGCATATCTTACCGTGATTTCACTAGATATCCATATTTTGTAAAAGGTACAATTTTTTAATCACAAGATTTTGTTCAAACACATTCAGGTGCATTAGTAATGTTCAAAAAATAAGTAATTCAATAGCAATTTTACATTACAATTTTTCCAAAAAGGAAACGTCATGTACCCAGTTTATGGTTATTAAGGAGATGCAAAGTGACGTCATTGGAATACTGACGTCATTTAAATTCAAAATTAGCTGTATTATTACAATGCTTCGCTACATTAAAATAAAAATAAATCTACTAACCTTGACCCCTGTCAAATTCCTATAACAAGCAGACAACGCTGTTTACAGGTCGGTATTTAAAAAAAAAAAAAAAAAATTCTGGACAAAATATTAATTTGAAGTTTTAAAAGATGAAAGAAATAAAAAGTACCTTTTGTCAAATATATCATATCACAAAATTACAGTTGGAGATGTTTTATTTATTGTGTATGAAGCCAAAACAAGGGTCCAAAAAGTGACTGTCGTCGATTATCGTGGATTAAAAGCTTGTTGGTTAGTAGTGTTCCCGTCTCAAGTTTTGGTATTGCACTCATTAAATTGTAAATATTTGTCACCGTTTTTGTCTGTTTTTAGTTCAAATTTTCCACAAAATAGCATTTTAAACATGCATAACAGTTAACTGCTTTACTAGGCAATTCAAACCAAGCACCAACTTTGTTTACATATCGCGAAGGGCATTCCCGGTAATGTGCTATAAATAATAGCGTTGAATACGGCATAGTTCCGGCAGTTGAGTTGAATATGGAAAAGTGTATTTCATTTTTGTATTCAGGACTGTATTTATATAGTAAGATTTAATGGGTATGTAATAAAAACCTTGATACATCCGAGGATGTAGGAGAAAGTCGGGGAGTCCTGAATAAGATCTTCAAAGATGTCACTGTAGACCTGCAGTTTGTGGAAGTTCGGGCCAATCCCACTCAGATGGTAGGCTGCCAGTTCCTGTAATACAAGTCCAGTCAGTTAATGTAGCAAGTAAAATTTACACTGATCTTCTACTATATAACATAACACACATTAATACATTTTCAACCATTATAATTAATACTAACAGTTACACTTATCTTCCACATATTATATACCGGTATGTACAATAAAAGTCTGCTATTGCAACCATTGGTGGGACTTATTAAAATTGGTATTAATAGTGGGTGGTCCCAATACCGAATTACCAACATTCAAATGATAATTGTTTGTTAAATATTCATTGTGAATTTTACGTCCCACAATCCTTTCCTGAGCCTGAGCAATTGTTTTTCTTAATTATTACACAATAGATTAACAACTATCTGGGCAAATGACTCCCTCCCAATGTTTTAGGATGTCCACTGCCCAAAGGTAATACAAACATGTAACTTCTGTGTCACTTGACTGATTGCAGCTAATCCTTGCATGTGTTGTCACTTTGTGTGAAAAATAAAGTACAGGGATAGTATTGGATAGTATTGCATGTGCTTTCATAAAAAACATACTGCTCTGTGTAACTGTTATTGTGTGCAAGTTATACAATCAGTGCGCTGTATCTTCCAGAAATTAACTGTGATTTCCTGGTTTAAAAGTAATACCAATGTCTTTCCAACTAAATAAATATAAGACTACTTAATTACTAGTTTGAGCAAGACATATACCAGCAAGTAACTTTAACACCACAGCGTGGACAATGAGGCCCAATTTTACCACGTTATTTATTGTTTGTGCTCTCAATATATGTGTGGTCCTTAACCATATATCTGACTCCATGGCTATAACTGTAAATAAAATGTGTTGAGTGCGTTGTTAAATAAAACATGTCCTTCCTTTTATTGTTTGTGGGATGGGATGTAGACCAGTGGTAAAGCACTTGTTTGATGCGTGCTTGGTCTGGGATCGATCCCTGTCGGTGGTCCCATCAGGCTATTTCTCGTTCCAGCCAGTGCACCATGACTAGTATATCAAAGATATGTGCTATCCTGTCTGTGGGATGGTGCATATAAAGATCGCTTGCTACTAATGGAAAAATATAGCAAGTTTCCTCTCTAAGACTATACGTCAAAAATTACCAAATGTTTGACATCCAATAGCCGAAGATTAATAAATCAGTGTGTTCTAGTGGTGTCGTTAAACAAAACAATCTTTTTTTATTGTTTGTCTTCTCCTGACATTTCTTGCCAAACTACTTGACGTAAACTCTTTCTTATTATAATGTATTATGTAACATCTACATGGTGACAATGATACTGGAGAGATGCACACTGGAAGTTTGTCATATCTGATGATAATGAAAAGATGGAACATCCTTAAAATTGTAGTTGTATTTGTATTCTGCATTGGTAAAATATGGAAATGCATTAGACAATGAAATTGCCTCTTAAATTGTTTACTTTACTAAACATTAGTTTTAAAAAAAAACCCCAACCCAAACACACTTTTTTTAGGGCATTAATAAGCTCCCTTAGCTGCCCTACAAGACTAGTGTGGATATAAGAAATCAGATTTCGTTCTGTTGGTACAAATTACCCGTTTGAGTTTTTTCTCATGGTGTTCCACAGCTTGGGTTCCTAACAAGATGTCTTTCCCCATGGCGTCATTCTTCCTCAGCACGTTGGCCTCAAAATCCTGCATACTGTTGTACTGGTCTTCCTTGGTGATGCCGCGAGACTGGAGCGGCACAAACATGTGTTTCAGCTTGACGCGCCCGGTGAGGGGGAGTTTGAGGAACGTGCGTGGACTGCCGTCGACCGCGGGCATCATCAGATCCTGCGTGTGCAGCTCCTCCACCAGGATCCCATCGTCCAGCTCCGAGTAGACCGAACGGTCGTCCCCACTTGACCGGTACTTGCCGTACGATGCATCGGTCGACTTGGCCCACCTCTTGGTAGGAGAGCGACACGACTTGCCTTGAGGTGACGGATACTGCACGCTGCCCGTCGTCCCCATACTGAACTCATACAGAGCCTCTTTCATCGGGCTGTCTGGCTTTCTTCTCACACGAGTCTTCTCTATGGGTCGCACCGGTTGTACGGCTGACCGCTGGCCAGTCTGAGCGCTGGACCACGATTTGCGGTTTAGCGAGGACGCTGCCTGGTGCAGGTGCATGTCGTTGAGGTGGCCTGCGGTGTACGTATGCACGTCCCGCTTGTGAACCGTCTCCACATCGTTGAGCAGGCCCTTCAAGTGCTTCCCAGACACAAACGTGTACGCCATCGTGATGGATCTACAAAATACGCCAATCAGAGATATAGCTATAACACATGTCATGTACATCATGTTGCTATATCTATAAAACATGTACAACTCTACCTATTGAACATACACATATCCACAGAACACATGAATCAGAGATGTATCTATAAAATCTTGACTGGTGACCAGTTGTATTACACTCAAATTGCATCATTTAGAATAAAGAATATATAGGGTAGCAGTTACGTGGAAGCACATGGTCATTTTGGTGAAAAGTCTTTCTTAGTTCTGTATAAAGTAGACATCAGTAAAGCACACTAGTACATGTAGCTACAGATTGATTTTTCAAATGGATCACAAATTACTGGAGGCTAAACATTCAACAGTGAAGCAGCTCTGAAACCGGTCTTTGACTCCCAAAAGCTGATGTGTATTTTTGTACTGGGGTGTTATTAAACATTCATTAAATCATGTACTCTGAAACCTTTGTTTTTATTTTTAAGCACCACCCACTGGGCTAGTAGGTTAAGATTTGTCATCAGACTAACTTTAGGAAACATTATCTTTGGGCATCGGGCTTGTGGATTTGCCGAACTCTGTAATTGCACATTAAATATGTACAAACAGATTAATTGCAAAGATAAATAATTAAAAAAAAAGAAAAAAAAAGCAGGTTCAAAAGGTCATCACCAACATCCCAAACTGACAGAAATAATATTTGCTGACCTGGCTATGAAACCACCCAGAGTCGTCCGTTTGTTGTCTGTGATGTTTCCATTAGTCTTCTTTCACCGCCACACCACACGACTGGCAGCTAAAATAACACACAGCAAAACATATTTGTTAAAAATAAATTAACATAAACAAATATGTTTATACATAAAAATTATTGTGACATATTGTTTTATGATTTCAAAAAATGAGCCAACACACTTCAACTTGATTTATAATCATCATAGTGGGTATATGTCTAGAACTACCTATAATTTATTATCCACTCACTGTTGCAAAGCGCCTTCATGATAAATATATAAAAATTATTAAGCTATTGTTCAGTACACCCATTAACGTTTAGACCTATATATCCACCATCCCTTGAGTAATAATGTTTACAGGGAACACCTTTTTTCATACTATGGAATTTACTAAAAGTTATTTATTTCTGAGCCAATTGGCTTCTAAATTGCAATGAAAAATAGTATCATGGGTGAACCAGTTTCGGTGAGCATAAGCATTTTGTTCTAAAGCATATCAATATTTATAAACAGACAGTTGTTATTCAAATAGCTACCTTTTTATGAGCACTAAACTGTACTGTATGTAGCAAAGGTCCCTGCATGTTCGTCAAAAGCTGTAGCATGCATTAACAGTAAATATTGTTAACTATGTAACTGGTTTCAGTGAGAGGGGCAGGATGTAGCCCAGTGGTACAGCGCTCGCTCGATACGCGGTCGGTGTGGGATCGATCCCCGTCGGTGGGCCCATTGGGCTATTTCTCGTTCCAGCCAGTGCACCATGACTGGTTTATCAAAGGCTGTGGTATGTACTACCCTGTCTGTGGGATGGTGCATATAAAAGATCCTTTGCTGCTAATCAAAAAGTGTAGCCCATGAAGTGGCAACAGTGGGTTTCCTCTCTCAATATCTGTTTGGTCCGTAACCATATGTCTGACGCTATATAACCATAAATAAAAATGTGTTGAGTGCGTCATTAAATAAAACATTTCTTTCTTTTTTTGTTTCAGAGTGAAATGTTTAGTAGTATAGCTTACAGCAAAAACTTTCCAACACCAAACTTTTCAGTGTTTTATCAAAACATGTATGTTGTTTAACAAAACATGTAGTTATAATAATTTATAAACATAATTATAAATATTTTAAGGCAAATTACAAAATAGTCTTCAAGAACTAATGTTATCAGACCATATTTAGGAAAATGAATATAACAATTCTGATGTCTTTCTATCGTGTTATAAGTTGAGGAAATGAATGGTTATAATGGTAAAATTGTTTGTTTAAAAATATAAGCTGCATTTTGAGTTTTAATACATGTATATAGAGGTTATTACCAGAGTGTTTTTCGGTATCGTCAATATCATATATTAGGAATAAAAAGTGTATTATGTGAGCCTCTGGCGAGCATAATACATTATTTTTATTCCTAATATATGATATTGACGATACCGAAATACACGAGGGTAATAATCTCTTTATCATATAAGCTCAAGCTTAATACGTGTTTTTGTAAACTGTACACGCAACTTTAATTCCAGTCCGCCATTACTAGATATTCAAATGACGTAAGAATATGTGGCGCGGTGTATTTTTTAATGGAAATGACGTCAAACTCGAATGACGTCATTCTGGATGTCCTTACATCAAAATAAAGTTATGCCTAATATTTTTTGTTTTCTGAACGCTGGACAGCTTTCAGTGTCAAATTGCCATTGAAATGTTTTTATTTGATGACTATGAATGCATACGTCAATCATGGAGTGTCACCCAAGTACGTTTGCTTAAATGTCAATAAACCTAGTGACGAGACCTCGACTAATTTACATCTAATTTGCAAAGTAATCAAATTCTTAAAGTATGTGATCTGAAAAATATCATATACTTTGATTGCACTGAAAATGTAAGATATTATATGATAAAAACAGATATCCAGAAAGATGTTTATGTTAAAACATATAAGGACCATATATTTTTGGCAAGTATCTGTAAAGAGAATTGTGCCAGCAGACACCATGACAATCACAAGGCTGTAGCTAGTAATGGGGGGGGGGGGGGGGGGGGGGGGGGGGGGGCAAGGGGGCAATAACCCTCCCCAAAAAAAATCTGGAAAGCATTATAGAAACTTAAAGAAAATTCTCTTCTTAAATGTTTAAGGAGTTTTAGACTATTAACTACTCAGTTGCCCCCCCCCCCCCCCCCCCAAAAAAAAAAACCCCCATAACTACGGCCCTGAATCATGTGACTTCAATAACTAGATAACAGTACAGTTGAGAACAGACAAAGCTTTTTTTTAAAGTTATGTTTTCTTTCAAATGACAGTCTGAAAATCATAGAAAAAAGGTATTAAGAAATGTGCTACCTTTATAGTTTATGAGTGGGTCAAGTTCAATATTGCTTTCTTTGCACAATTTAACTTTATTTTTACAAACATTTTTGTGAATGTGACAGACATTTGTTTACTTTTCCTATGCAAAAGTCAACGATATCAGAAATCTTCAAATGTATACTGTTACACACAAACGACGCAACCACCAAAATAGGTCCACAGACGATGTTGGATTTTTTTTTTTTTTTTTTATTTCCAAAAGTTGCAAAACACTTTTACTTTTCTTCTTACATGAAACCAAACTGAAATTATTTACAATAACCCCCCCCCCCCCCACACACACACACATTTTTTGTTGGATGGGACGGACTATAAGTTATGTAGTCCGAATGGACATAGAAAGTGTGGTTCTTAAAAAAGTACTGACTAAATGTGCGCTCTGGACTACAAGTTATGCAGTTTTTAATATCTCATTTCCTCACCTAAAAAACAAACAAAAACAAAACAACAACAACAATATTTACTTCAACTAATGCCACTACGTTTACATGCTGTCAGAAAAATGTAAATACAGAAACCGATGCTAAATATAAAAAGAAATTTATCAGTTACACGTACATTTCCTCACATTGGTCGCCATTTTGCAGCAGTAGTCATGACAAAATATACAAATCCACCAAGGGATGTAACTCTGTATTCCTAGTAGTTGGTCTCGTACAATAGTTCGATTATAAACCACGAGAAAGTGCGAAAAATAATGCTAAATTCCGGTTATTATGTCAAATGTAAAAACATTTATAACATTTAGAATCCACATACGGCTATAAATTAAGTAAAAATCGTCCTATAGTTAAACGAGATTATATCATTTCAACATCAAATCGACCTTACCTAGCCTAGTTTAAAAATAAATAAATAAGATGTAGTAGCCGAAGTATGGCAAAATAAATACAAGTATAGGGAATATCCAAGTTACTATAAAATTAGATTAAATGAAAAATGAAGACCACACAAATTTGATGATAAAACGAGTATACTCTTTATTCAAGAACTGGATGCATCCGTTTCGGTTATTTTCATAGATGTCGATGTAATTGTGTATTTTATTTATAGTATAATGTGGAAATTTTATCATTGCACATGCTTTAACCATTTTGGTTGCTATTAACGTAGGTTAATGTCGACAAGCAACAACATTAAACTCAACACAGTCACATTATGTGTGGGAAGCCATGGCGTTCCATCAGGTTTGTCACGTTTTAGTGCATTTACCCAGAAGCGGCGTCTGGTCTCATCTTTTCGAAATTTATAAAACAGTATTTTTTTTTAACATCATATTATGATCTATGCAGCCAACTGCAAAACATTTTGTAGGCATCTTGGCCGTTAACTGCTGTAAATGATCGACTAAAATTGCCTCATTTCACTATCAAACCATAGGTAACTAAGGAAAAGCTTCACCGTGTCACGTGACAAACAATGGCGGCCAGAGGTCGAAGTACCCGTATGTTCGGTTCCGAGAATACCATGAAATTTACTACACGTTATTTATTTCTGAGATTGATTTTTAAATTGCACACAAAAGTAGGTAGTTTTTTCACACAAAACTGAAATAATAGCAAAAAACATTTTTATAGAATGATGGGATGGACTGTAGAACACTCTTGTCGTTTGACACACAACAGCCAGTGTTTTTCGTGCTGGGGTGTTTTTAAACTTTCATTCAGCCAGACATATGTTGATACTGAAATCACCATCATGTTACGTCTGACATATGATTATATGAGATAGCCAGCCTCAGTGAGATGACATATACGGTTATACATGAGATAGCCAGTCTTAGTGAGATGACATGTGGTTATACATGAGATAGCCAGCCTCAGTGAGGTGACATATGGTTATACATGAAATAGCCAGCCTCAGTGAGGTGACATATGGTTGCTTATGAATATACTCAAGATAGCCAGCATCAGTGAGGTGACATGTGGTTATACACGAGATAGCCAGCCTCAGGGAGGTGACGTGGTTATACATGAGATAGCCAGTCTTAGTGAGATGACATATGGTTATACATGATATAGCCAGTCTTAGTGAGTGACATATGGTTATACATGAGATAGTCAGCCTCAGTGAGATGTCATATGATTATACATGATATAGCCAGTCTAAGTGAGGTGACATATGATTATACATGAGATAGCCAGTCTTAGTGAGGTGACATATGGTTATACATGAGATAGCCAGCCTCAGTGAGATGTCATATGGTTATACATGAGATAGCCAGCCTCAGTGAGATGTCATATGATTATACATGATATAGCCAGTCTAAGTGAGGTGACATATGATTATACATGAGATAGCCAGTCTTAGTGAGGTGACATATGGTTATATGAGATAGCCAGCCTCAGTGAGGTGACATATGATTATACATGAGATAGCCAGTCTTAGTGAGATGGCATGTGGTTATACACGAGATAGCCAGCCTCAGTGGAATGACATAATAATACATGAGATAGCCAGCTTCAGTGAGATGTCATATGATTATACATGATATAGCCAGTCTAAGTGAGGTGACATATGATTATACATGAGATAGCCAGTCTTAGTGAGATGACATGGTTATATGAGATAGCCAGCCTCAGTGAGGTGACATATGATTATACATGAGATAGCCAGTCTTAGTGAGGTGACATATGGTTATATGAGATAGCCAGCCTCAGAGAGGTGACGTGGTTATACATGAGATAGCCAGTCTTAGTGAGATGACATATGGTTATACATGAGATAGCCAGTCTTAGTGAGGTGACATATGGTTATACATGAGATAGCCAGTCTAAGTGAGGTGACATATGATTATACATGAGATAGCCAGTCTTAGTGAGGTGACATATGGTTATATGAGATAGCCAGCCTCAGTGAGGTGACATATGATTATACATGAGATAGCCAGTCTTAGTGAGGTGACATATGGTTATATGAGATAGCCAGCCTCAGTGAGGTGACATGATTATACATGAGATAGCCAGTCTTAGTGAGATGGCATGTGGTTATACACGAGATAGCCAGCCTCAGTGGAATGACATAATAATACATGAGATAGCCAGTCTTAGTGAGGTGACATATGGTTATACATGAGATAGCCAGCCTCAGTGAGATGTCATATGGTTATACATGAGATAGCCAGCATCAGTGAGATGTCATATGATTATACATGATATAGCCAGTCTAAGTGAGGTGACATGATTATACATGAGATAGCCAGTCTTAGCGAGGTGACATATGGTTATATGAGATAGCCAGCCTCAGTGAGGTGACATATGATTATACATGAGATAGCCAGTCTTAGTGAGATGGCATGTGGTTATACACGAGATAGCCAGCCTCAGTGGAATGACATAATAAAACATGATAGCCAGTCTTAGTGAGGTGACATATGGTTATACATGAGATAGCCAGCCTCAGTGAGATGTCATGATTATACATGAGATAGCCAGTCTTAGTGAGATGACATATGGTTATACATGAGATATCCAGCCTCAGTGAGATGACATATGGTTATACATGAGACAGCCAGCTTCAGTGAGATGTCATATGATTATACATGAGATAGCCAGTCTTAGTGAGGTGACATATGATTATATATGAGATAGCCAGCCTCAGTGAGATGACATATGGCTATACATGAGATAGCCAGCCTCAGTGAGATGTCATATGATTATACATGAGATAGCCAGTCTAAGTGAGATGACATATGATTATACATGAGATAGCCAGTCTTAGTGAGATGACATATGGTTAAACATGAGATAGCCAGTCTTAGTGAGATGACATATGGTTAAACATGAGATAGCCAGTCTTAGTGAGATGACATATGGTTATACAGAAGATAGCCAGCCTCAGTGAGATGACATATGGTTGGTTATACAGGAAATAGCCATCCTCAGTGAGATGACATAAGGTTATACATGAGATAGCCATCCTCAGTGAGATGACATGGTTATACAGGAGATAGCCAGTCTTAGTGAGATGACATATGGTTATACAGGAAATAGCCAGCCTCAGTGAAATGACATATGGTTGGTTATACATGAGATAGCTAGCCTCAGTGAGATGACATGGTTATACAGGAGATAGCCAGCCTCAGTGAGATGACATGTGGATGGTTATACAGGAGATGGCCATCCTCAGTGAGATGACACAAGGTTATACAAGAGATAGCCAGCCTCAGTGAGATGACATATGGTTATACAGGAGATAGCCAGTCTTAGTGAGATGACATATGGTTATACAGGAGATAGCCAGCCTGAGTGAAATGACATATGGTTGGTTATACATGAGATAGCTAGCCTCAGTGAAATGACATATGGTTGGTTATACATGAGATAGCCAGCCTCAGTGAGATGACATATGATTGGTTATACACGAGATAGCCAGCCTCAGTGAAATGACATATGGTTGGTTATCATGGATAATAATAATAATAATAATGATAACAATAAATATTTTATTCCATGAGATTAGAGCTGTTAATTTACATATATATTCATCAGGGAAAACTCATTACAATAACAAACAATACAACAAATTAAATGATATAGACTCATTTTTACAAACATCAGTGTGAATCAACCTTTATAGGCCTAGATGATCCTCCACACATATATCTAAACTTGATAACACATCTAAAAATACTGTTCCAGTACATATTCAAATATGTAGACAAAAACCCTACAAGGCTGCACATGATAAATATACATTCAAAATGTACTGCTTGCATGTTTTCACGATTCTGAAACATCCTGAGTGATAAAATGCACCAGCTACAGCGAGCTGAACAAACTCAGACCCTACGATTTACATAAACTGTGTGTTAGAGATTTACATAAACTGTGTGTTAGAGATTTACATAAACTGTGTGTTAGAGACAGTGTCTGGCTTGACCTCTTACTGACAAGATTACGTCATTTCAACTACACTTTGTGCAGTTCTTCTTTAGCTGTGTAGTAGAGTTGGTATAAATATTTACTATGTAGACAAAAACCTTACAAAGCTGCACATTATAAATAAACATTCAAATGGCTCTACTAAAGGTACCGCTTGCTTGTTTTCATGCTTCTGTTTCATAACTCAGCATGTTACAGAATCACGTACCTTTAGTAGGGCCAATATGAATGTATATTTATTACATGCAGTAGCTAGTTGGAATTTCCTTATTAGCTCAGTCAGTAGAGAATTTGACTTTCATGCAGAGAAGTCTGTGGTTCAAATTCCCTTAGTGGAGGTTTATTTTTGTTACCCTTAGGCCTGTTAACATATGTAACTGGAAATAGCTGAGGAGCAAATGTCAGATAAAAAACATATTCAATAATATTTTTCATGTATGGTTATGTACCCATAATACAATTACGTATGAAAATTACAACTGGTGTCATATGACCACTCTGTTGCTGGTTGTTATAAAAGTATGTTTCAGGACAAATTAAAATAAATACATGTTCAAGCAGTATATTAATGGTCCTTTCAGTTGGTCAATTGCCACACAAACCTGTCCACCCCCCCCCCCCCTCCCCACCCCCCCAAAAAAAGAGTTTAAAATCTTATGTGTAATCACATTAAAATAAACAAGAGTATTTTTTATTACACTCGAACTATACTACAACAAAAACGTCGAGCAATTTCGTACTAGTGCATTGTACTTTAAGCCCCAAGCTACATTCTCCGACTTGACAATTACACATCAGTTAAATCCAGGCTGTAACCACTACTCGCAAAGTCACATGCTTTTAAAACATTTAAACACATATACCAAATTGCTTAACAATTTTGTCTAAGTATGTTCCTTGTCACATGGACTGTGAAAACAGTACACGTCCAATCAACCAGAGTTATCTGGCCTTGACCGTGATGTTATATTGCTATGTTTATAATACTGCGTTTGTGAAGAGCCTCATGTAACATGTAAAACGTTCTACAGTAAACTACCTAAATACACATATCACATACACCCTGTTAACAGCATTCAAGTGATGATCATCGTGTACTAGATGGGACAGCAGTTCTCAGTGTTTATTTCGGGGCCGATAATTCTTCGTTTTTTACTGCCCAAGATCAGTTAATGCTTGCTGCTATGTACTTGCTTCGTTTTTCTGTCGTTTGTGTTATTTTAGGCTACATATCGTGCTTATGCTGTAACATCCTAACCCCCATAACCTCAATATAGTGCTATCCCATCCCATTCTATCCCCCTACACCTACAGTGACAATATGATTAACATCCTAACCCCCATAAGCCCAATATAGTGCTATCCCATCCCATTCTATCCCCCTACGCCTACAGTGACAATATGATTAACATCCTAACCCCCATAACCTCAATATAGTGCTATCCCATCCCATTCTATCCCCCTACACCTACAGTGACAATATGATTAACATCCTAACCCCCATAACCTCAATATAGTGCTATCCCATCCCATTCTATCCCCCTACACCTACAGTGACAATATGATTAACATCACCACAAACAAGAACTGCAATACACTAAGGTGCCACTGTGTTCTATACAAACAGATTACTGTTCTGGATTATGTACACTGTATAAGTTACACCACGTCTACAGGACGGGTGAGATGTGGGGCTGGGGGTCTTTCGGTAGTTCGTAATGTGCCTCAAACTCCTCCACCTCCTTCTCGATGTCAGCCTGGGAGGTGGGGGGAGGGCGTGACTCGATGTGCAGGGCGGGGTACTTCTCGGGGTGGGAGTGAACTTCCTGCTCCACAATCTCAATGTGATGTTTCCTCCGCTTCTCGGGGTCCATAAGGTAGCTGAAAACACAAACACTAATTAACACAACACAGAAACTAAAACAACACAGAGGCAGAGTGTGGTTTGTTGAAATGAGGGGTGCATAATGCATCAAGTGAGCTCATGTGTTAAGTTTACTCACTGGTAATGGATAAAGCTCCCTGTTAAGATTTACTCACTGGTAATGGATAAAGCTCCCTGTGTTATGATTTACTCACTGGTAATGGCTAAAGCTCCCTGTGTTATGATTTACTCACTGGTAATGGATAAAGCTCCCTGTGTTATGATTTACTCACTGGTAATGGATAAAGCTCCCTGTGTTATGATTTACTCACTGGTAATGGATAAAGCTCCCTGTGTAAAGATTTACTCACTGGTAAGATTTACTCACTGGTAATGGATAAAGCTCCCTGTGTTCAGATTTACTCGCTGGTAATCGATAAAGCTCTCTGTGTTAAGATTCACTCACTGGTAAGATTTACTCACTGGTAATGGATAAAGCTCCCTGTGTTCTGATTTACTCACTGGTAATGGATAAAGCTCCCTGTGTTCAGATTTACTCACTGGTAATCGATAAAGCTCTCTGTGTTAAAGGGGAAGTAAACTCCAACATGAGCCTTGTGTTGGAAAGATGCATACCCGGACCACACCACCAACACATACTGACATTTTAAGAAATTAAAAACGCATAATTTTAGAGTTAATAAAAAAAACTTGATTATTCCTGCTAACTGGGGGCAACGATTTTGTTTGGTTTTCGTGGCATCCAGTAATCTAGCTTGGGACGAAGTGATGTCAGATCCTACCAACTCCTGTATGCACAGTGTAAACTAATGCAGTAATTTACGACAAGGTGCTTCCCAGTGATCAACCGGACTTGTAACACAACATAAATGACTTGATAATATAATAAACTACTTAACTAAATATATTTCAATTTGCATTAACACAATGAAATAGGGTTACAATATTTTTATCTCTTAAAAAATCCAAATTAAAAAATGCATACTAGTAGGCTACGTTGGAGCAAAAACTACCACTCATGATACCCAAGTGATAACTTTCTTTTCTTTGGGACTACGTAATTGGTCAGTTCTTTGAGTTTAGATTGGAAAATCTACTTAATCAAGAGTTTTACAGAATGATTTACAGTAATAAAGCCTGATGGTGATAATGTCCATTATCATTATACGGGTAGCAGGATATTTCACCATACCCTGTGATGTTCATATTGGTACATATTTTTGTCAGGGCTCACCCTGTTCATTGCCAAATTAGCCAATTGCTTTGACTAATAAAATTTTGCTTAAATTAACCACATTTTAATAAATTACAAGAAAATAACTCTTCATTTCAGAAAAATAGCTAAACCAAAATATGTTCCAGTGTGAGCCCTATTTGTGTCTAGCCGGCAGTAATTTATTACCCTGTCTGGTTACCTGTCAAATATACACCTGCCAATCAGGAATCACAGGTGGAGGCAACTACACAATAGACCAATTAATTAAGAAAACACTCCGATTATCATTTCAGTACGTAGGTTACTGCATGGACAAAACATGATAGTTATTTCGACCAATTTGACAATGGTGGTTTATTTTGAACTGAAAAATAATATGTACTTATTGCTGGCTTACTGGGATATTATTACAGAACACTGTGATGCATGCTTGTTTCATCATCACTCAAAAATCAGGTACGTTCGTTTCTCCAATTCTAAGACTAATTCCTAATGTGACACATTAAGTATTACATAACCACCAGCTCGCCAGAGGGCGTATTCACTGCGATGGAACAAAATGGCTGTGCCCGTTATATATAATAGCTGTCACATTTAACTATTTTATTAATTAAATATAATAATATACTTGTTGATACTGAGCAACAATGTGCATTAAATATCGTTGAATATGCATACCAGTCCAAAAGCCTTGCATGTGCATTCCTTTAAGATTTACTCACTGATAATGGATGAAGCGAGCTCCCTATGTTAAGATTTACTCACTGGTAATGGATGAAGCGAGCTCCCTGTGTTAAGATTTACTCACTGATAATGGATGAAGCGAGCTCCCTATGTTAAGATTTACTCACTGATAATGGATGAAGCGAGCTCCCTATGTTAAGATTTACTCACTGGTAATGGATGAAGCGAGCTCCATGTGTTAAGATTTACTCACTGGTAATGGATGAAGCGAGCTCCATGTGTTAAGATTTACTCGCTGGTAATGGATGAAGCGAGCTCCCTGTGTTAAGATTTACTCGCTGGTAATGGATGAAGCGAGCTCCATGTGTTAAGATTTACTCGCTGGTAATGGATGAAGCGAGCTCCATGTGTTAAGATTTACTCGCTGGTAATGGATGAAGCGAGCTCCATGTGTTAAGATTTACTCGCTGATAATGGATGAAGCGAGCTCCATGTGTTAAGATTTACTCACTGGTAATGGATGAAGCGAGCTCCATGTGTTAAGATTTACTCACTGGTAATGGATGAAGCGAGCTCCATGTGTTAAGATTTACTCACTGGTAATGGATGAAGCGAGCTCCCTGTGTTAAGATTTACTCACTGGTAATGGATGAAGCGAGCTCCCTGTGTTAAGATTTACTCACTGGTAATGGATGAAGCGAGCTCCCTGTGTTAAGATTTACTCACTGGTAATGGATGATGCGAGCTCACTGTGTTAAGATTTACTCACTGGTAATGGATGAAGCGAGCTCCCTGTGTTAAGTTACTCACTGGTAATGGATAAAGCTCAGTTTCAAGATTTACTCACTGGTAATGGATGAAGCGAGCTCCCTGTGTTAAGATTTACTCACTGGTAATGGATAAAGCTCAGTTTCAAGATTTACTCACTGGTAATAGATGAAGCAGGCTCCCTGTGTTAAGATTTACTCACTGATACTGGATGAATCGATGTCCCTGTGTTAAGATTTACTCACTGGTAATGGATAAAGCTCAGTTTCAAGATTTACTCACTGGTAATAGATGAAGCAGGCTCCCTATGTTAAGCTTTACTCACTGATAATGGATGAAGTGAGCTCCCTATGTTAAGATTTACTCACTGATAATAGATAAGCGAGCTCCCTGTGTTAAGATTTACTCACTGGTAATGGATAAAGCTGAGTTTCAAGATTTACTCACTGGTAATGGATAAAGCTGAGTTTCAAGATTTACTCACTGATAATGGATGAAGCGAGCTCCCTGTGTTACAATTTACTGGTAATGGATAAAGCGAGCTCCCTGTGTTAAAACTTACTCACTTATAATGGATGAAGTGAGCTCCCTGTGTTAAGATTTACTCACTGGTAATGGATAAAGCTCAGTTTCAAGATTTACTCACTGGTAATGGATGAAGCGAGCTCCCTGTATTAAGATTTACTCACTGGTAATGGATGAAGCGAGCTCCCTGTTAAGATTTACTCTCTGGTAATGGATGAAGCGAGCTCCCTGTGTTAAGATTTACTCACTGGTAATGAAGCGAGCTCCCTGTGTTAAGATTTACTCACTGGTAATGAAGCGAGCTCCCTGTGTTAAGTTTTATTCACTGGTAATGAAGTGAGCTCCCTGTATTAAGATTTACTCACTGGTAATGAAGTGAGCTCCCTGTGTTAAGATTTATTCACTGGTAATGAAGTGAGCTCCCTGTGTTAAGATTTATTCACTGGTAATGGATGAAGCGAGCTCCATGTGTTAAGATTTACTCACTGGTAATGGATGAAGCGAGCTCCCTGTGTTAAGATTTACTCACTGGTAATGGATAAAGCGAGCTCCCTGTGTTAAGATTTACTCACTGATAATGGATGAAGCGAGCTCCCTGTGTTAAGATTTACTCACTGATAATGGATGAAGCGAGCTCCCTGTGTTAAGATTTACTCACTGGTAATGAAGCGAACTTCCTGAGTTAAGTTTTATTCACTGGTAATGTAGTGAGCTCCCTGTGTTAAGATTTACTCACTGGTAATGAATAAAGCTCAGTTTCAAGATTTACTCACTGGTAATGGATGAAGCGAGCACCCTGTTAAGATTTACTCACTGGTAATGGATAAAGCTCAGTTTCAAGATTTACTCACTGGTAATGGATAAAGCTCAGTTTCAAGATTTACTCACTGGTAATGGATAAAGCTCAGTTTCAAGATTTACTCACTGATAATGGATGAAGCAAGCTCCCTGTTAAGATTTACTCACTGGTAATGGATGAAGCGAACTCCCTGTGTTAAGATTTACTCATTGGTAATGAATAAAGCGAGCTCCTTGTGTTAAGATTTACTCACTGGTAATGGATAAAGCTCAGTTTCAAGATTTACTCACTGGTAATGGATAAAGCTCAGTTTCAAGATTTACTCACTGGTAATGGATAAAGTTCAGTTTCAAGATTTACTCACTGATAATGGATGAAGCAAGCTCCCTGTGTTAAGATTTACTCACTGGTAATGGATAAAGCTCAGTTTCAAGATTTACTCACTGATAATGGATGAAGCGAGCTCCCTGGGTAAGCTGGGCCACCTCATTAGTTACGTGACATGCGAACAAAAGCATGTTCCTTGGTTTGACTTTAAGAGCAAATCGCATGAAGGTCATTGAGTAGACTGCTAGAGCTGTAAGAGTAAATATTTGAAGGAATAATCAAAACAGCAGACATGTAACTAATATCATGTTATCTCAACACTAGTGACTAATTTCATGATGTTGTCTCAACACTAGTAATTAATATGTTGTCTCAACACTACTATTATCATGATGTCATCTCAACACTAGTGACTCATTTCATGATGTTGTCTCAACACTGGTGACTAATTTCATGTTGTCTCAACACTAGTGACTAATTTCATGATGTTGTCTCAATGCTAGTGACTAATTTCATGTTGTCTCAACAATAGTAATTAATATGTTGTCTCAACACTACAATTATCATGATGTTATCTCAACACTAGTAACCGACATGGTGATGTTATCTCAACACTAGTAACTGACATTGTGATGTTATCTCATTAGTATCTGACATCGTTATGTTATCTCACCACTAGTAACTGACATCGTGATGTTATCTCAATGCTAGTGACTAATTTCATGTTCTCTCAACAATAGTAATTAATATGTTGTCTCAACACTACAATTATCATGTTATTTCAACACTAGTAACTGACATGGTGACGTTATCTCAACACTAGTAACTGACATGGTGACATTATCTCAACACTAGTAACTGACATGGTGACGTTATCTCAACACTAGTAACTGACATGGTGATGTTATCTCAACACTAGTAACTGATATGGTGATGTTATCTCAACATCAGTATCTGACATCGTGATGTTATCTCACCACTAGTAACTGACATGTGATGTTATCTCAACACTCATAATAACACCCTGTTATCGCACCTGCTGTCATCTTGCCACTAATTATCTCGGGATCTTTTTTCAAGTCACCCAAAGCAGCCAGCGGTAAACCCCAGTTAGCAACTGAAAAGATAAGAAACAAAGACATACAAGGTAAAATTATCAAATAAATAATTAAAAGAGATCTAACTTACTGAAGGTAAAATTAAATCAGTTATATAACCTTCACATGGTGACATGTAAACTAATGAACAGACATGAACAAGGCTGAGGAGACTGAAAACAGTGAAATACCTCCCACCCCTCCATCCACCCACACTTCTTATCAATAACATTAGAAATAAAGCCCACCCCTCCATACACCCACACTTCTTATCAATGACATTAGAAATACCACCCATCCATTATAAATACCTCCACACTTCTTATCAATGACATTAGAAATACCGCCCACCCCTCCATACACCCACCCACCCCTCCATCCACCCACACTTCTTATCAATGACATTAGAAATACTGCCCACACCTCCATACACCCACACACCCCTCCATCCACCTACACTTCTTATAAATGACATTAGATATACACCTCTCCATCCACCCACACTTCTTATCCACCCACACTTCTTATCAATGACATTAGATATACACCTCTCCATCCACCCACACTTCTTATCAATGACATTGGATATACACCTCTCCATCCACACACTTCTTATCAATGACATTGGATATACACCTCTCCATCCACACACTTCTTATCAATGACATTAGATATACACCTCTCCATCCACACACACTTCTCATCAATGACATTAGATATACACCTCTCCATCCACACACACTTCTCATCAATGACATTAGATATACACCTCTCCATCCACACACACTTCTCATCAATGACATTAGATATACACCTCTCCATCCACACACACTCCTCATCAATGATATTAGATATACACCTCTCCATCCACACACACTCCTCATCAATGATATTAGATATACACCTCTCCATCCACACACACTTCTTACATGACTATAACCTGAAATTAACTAACATTTTGTAAACTATTACATACCTGGACCCCAAAAGTGCTGAAAAATAACCAAAATATAGATTAATTTATCTATTTAAAATATTTCCTTATAACAGAAGTTATAGAAAAATAGTTTTGGTATTATATACAATTATAAATTAAAACAGTTACTAATGTGAATAAAATAATGATATATTTCATTAATTTATGTAAATTATGTTCTCCATGTCTAAAATTGTTTGCATGAATGCTGTAAAAATAAATATTAAAACATACTCAGACATGTAAACCATCATCAGATAAGTGATATGTAGTTTGATTTCAAGCTTATATCCATGAACTGTGTCATTTTACATGTATCTGTGATATATAACCACAAATGAATCAATCCTACCAATAATCTTTGTATAATTAGGGAATAACCCTGCTGTGTTTTGCGATTTGCGGACGTATATCGGTGGTTTTACTGTCACAAATTTAGTTTTATTTAATAAAACGGTAAATCTAAAGTGCTGGTTACTCTTACCAATTAGAAGTCACTTAAAGCAAGGACAGCACATACTGACATAACAGTGGTGGAGCACTGGCTGGTATATGTAGCACCATTCATGCAATTCAACTGACTTCTACTGCACATAAACATGCACATCACATACCCTACATATCATACACCCCACTCCACACATCATACACCCCACCCCACCCCACCCCACCTCATCAGCACATCATACATCCCACCCCTCCACACATCATACCCCACTCCGCACATCATACACCCCACCCCTCCACACATCATACACCCTACCCCACTCTACACATCATACACCCCACACACCACCTCCTCAGCACATCATACACCCCACCCCTCCACACATCATACATCACACCCCACTCTGCACATCATACACCCCACCCCTCCACACATCATACACCCCACCCCTCCACACATCATACAAATGCACATCATACACCACATCCCTCCACACATCATACAGCCACCTCCTCTGCACATCTTAAACCCCACCCCTCCACACATCAAGCACCCCACCCTACTCCACACATCATACACCCCACCCCACACATCATACACCCCACTCCTCCACACATCAAGCACCCACCCTACTCCACATCATACACCCCACCCAACTCTACACACCATACACCCCACCCCACTCTACACATCATACACCCCACTCCCCCACACATCACCCCCCCACCCTACTCCACACATCTGCACCACACACCCTCCACACATCATACACCCCACCCCTCCACACATCATGCACCCCACCTTACTCTACACATCACACCCACCTCCTCTGCACATCATACATCACACCCCCCTAACATCATACACCCCACCCCTCCACATCATACACCCTACCCAACTCTACACATCATACACCCCACCCACTCTACGCATCATACACCCCACTCCTCCACACATCATACACCCCACCCTACTCCACCACACATCATACACCCCACCCCTCCACACATCATGCACCCCACCTTAATCTACACATCACACCCACCTCCTCTGCACATCATACCCCCCTAACATCATACACCCCACCCCTCCACATCATACACCCCACCCCTCTGCACATCATACATCACACCACCTCTGCACACCTACTAGAATATCTACAACCCTTATGATCTCCGCTGCACATAAAACATGCACTTAATGTGACCCCCTCCAGCACATCCATCAACATCATACATGCACTTAATGTGACCCCCTCCAGCACATCCATCAACATCATACATGCACTTAATGTGACCCCATCCAACACATCCATCAACATCATACATGCACTTAATGTGACCCCATCCAACACACCCATCAACATCATACATGCACTTAATGTGACCCCATCCAACACACCCATCAACATCATACATGCACTTAATGTGACCCCATCCAACACATCCATCAACATCATACATGCACTTAATGTGACCCCATCCAGCACATCCATCAACATCATACATGCACTTAATGTGACCCCATCCAGCACACCCATCAACATCATACATGCACTTAATGTGACCCCCTCCAGCACATCCATCAACATCATACATGCACTTAATGTGACCCCCTCCAGCACATCCATCAACATCATACATGCACTTAATGTGACCCCCTCCAGCACATCCATCAACATCATACATGCACTTAATGTGACCCCATCCAACACATCCATCAACATCATACATGCACTTAATGTGACCCCCTCCAGCACATCCATCAACATCATACATGCACTTAATGTGACCCCATCCAACACATCCATCAACATCATACATGCACTTAATGTGACCCCATCCAACACACCCATCAACATCATACATGCACTGCACGAGCCCCCCACCAACACAGCCATCAACATCATACATGCACTTAATGTGACCCCATCCAACACATCCATCAACATCATACATGCACTGCATGAGCCCCCCACCAACACATCCATCAACATCATACATGCACTGCACGAGCCCCCCACCAACACATCCATCAACATCATACATGCACTGCACGAGCCCCCCACCAACACATCCATCAACATCATACATGCACTGCACGAGCCCCCCACCAACACATCCATCAACATCATACATGCACTGCACGAGCCCCTCCACCACCCACCCCCACCCATTAATCAACATACCTGTACATGCACTGCACATAAAACATTTATTTATATTTAAAATATGTAGAATATTTCCTTGAAAATTAATATTTATACTAGCCAAAGACTAAATAAAGCCCTAAAATGAGCCATGCCCCCCCCCCCCCCCCCCCCCCCCGCATATGTATCAACTTACTGTACTAGAAACAGCAATACAAGTCCATCACATCATGGAGAACATGAAAAGAAAAGAAGACATAAAACATCAACAACTTGCCACGTTTAGTGAAGACAAAACAACATCTCAAGTAGGCCGTGTTTTAACTTCCTTACCCTTCTCATGAGGTGCCATTCTTCAACCCATTAATTACATCTTAGTTATAATCTAGGTCAGATTCAAATGCAGTTTTAGTGAAATTGACACTGTGTGGTTTACTAGGTGACCTGCGTGTACTAAATCATGAACATAATAATGGGCACGTAGCTTGGATCATGGGCATTTTCTAAAATTCTCTGGATATGATCACACCTATATCCGAGGTAACAATAAACCCTAACATTCCATACATCGAAACATTGAAATTTCAGAAGTTGCATTCTGCATGTTATTGACAAGTCACCTTCTGCATGTTATTGACAAACATACAAATATATATAGTGCAGTCTTTTAACGGTTTTAGTGTCAAGAGTTTCATACAATGGTGTTTGATGGCATCCCAGGGCTCGAACTTAAGAATTTGTCTCCCACGGCAATTTTTAAAAGAACTGCAACAGGTGAAACAGTCCACCAACGGCAATTTTGAGCCTGCCTATGGCAATTTTTTTTTAATTGACATTTGTAGCAAATAAACCCGACTGAAAGGCTATCTTGTTATATGTAGACATCTTTTAAATGTGCAAATGTTAAATATTGGCAGATAATATACACCTAGGGCCGTATGCATGAGGAGCGGATAAAACTAAACGCGGATAGCGTTTAAATTTATTCGCTTTTTGATATGCATAAACATAAATGACGCCGCGAATAACTATCCGGCAGCGTTATTTTTAGATTGGGAGAACTCCTCACCGCGCATAGCATTCTGGAACCGAACGTTGCGCTTACAATGTACTTCTGTCAACAAAAAGAACAGTGTTTCATTTAATATTTATAAATAAATAAAATATATAAATACATGTACATTTATTTATAAATGATATAAAAAAAAAAAAAAAATAATAATAATAATAATAATAGGCCTAATACAAAAATAATAATGAAAATAAATAAAATTAAATACATAGTTAAAAGAAAAAAAAAAAAATATATATATAGCAATCCAGTTATTAACAGTCATTAAAATTTGCAGTATATATTTAGGAAGGGGTGCAAATTAAAAACAAATACTAATAAAATAGAGGCAAATAGTCTTGCCAAATAAATAAATAAATAAATAATGGGGGACCAAGATATAACACCCAGCATACTAATAAAATATAGAAATGCAGATAGAGAGGTAGATAACTGGAAAATAGGTCGAACACCAACCATAAGCGATTGGGGGTGGGGGGAGAACATTTTCAAATTCGGGTAAAAACGAATAAACATTCGGGCAAAATTAGCTGGCCTTAAAATTTTTCTCTATGTATTTCTACCATTCTACTGACAGAATTATTTTTAACATAACCCATGTGAAAGGAAGGAAGGAACTGTTTTATTAACGACACACTCAAGACATTTTATTTACAGTTATATGGCGTCGGACATAGGGTGAAGGACCACTAAGATATTGAGGGAGGAAACCCACTGTCGCCACTTCACGTGCTACTATTTTCGATTAGCAGCAAAGGTTCTTTTAAATGCACCATTCCATACAGAGGATAGCACATATTACAGCCTTTGATATACCAGTTGTGGTGTACTGGCTGGAGCAAGAAATAGCCCAATGGGTCTACTGACAGGGATCGACCCCAAACTGACCGCGCAAGCACTTTACCACATCCGAGAGAGAGAGAGTGAGACAGACAGAGACAGAGACAGAGAGAGAGAGAGAGAGAGAGAGAGAGAGAGAGAGAGAGAGAGAGAGAGAGAGAGAGACCCAGTCCTAGAGAGGGGGATAGGGAGGGAGGGAGGGAGGGTAAGGGGTAGAGGGAGAGGGAGAGAGAAATAACAAAGAACTACGCTACAGGTAAATCCATTACTCAACCCGATTACCTACACTTGACGACGATAATGTACTTTTTGTCGGAATTTATACAAATAAAGAACTGGGTTTTTTCATGTGGATTATGAGCCCCACACCCACCCACACCCCCAACCCTACCACCACCGCAACAGAGTCTTCTTTTGGTTCAGTATACGAAATGGACTGAACATTTATGAAAATAAACACCCAGTGAAACTCACTTGAGGTTTTGTTAAAATGAATTATGGGACACACAGTCGTAGTCTAAAATATGTTGGCAGAAGCCCAAAAGAGAAAGGGAAACTGTTTTTAATACAGGGGCAATGTTTCGTTATTATTATTTAATAGCCATATAAAAGTAATAATACTAAAAAATGAAATAATATTTTTAAAATCCAATTGCAAATACATGTATACAATTTATAATCTGGACTAAAAGTTGTAAAATGTCATCAGTATTATTTAACACACATAAACAACTTTTAGAGGCGTATCTAAGACATTGAATGCTCAATTATGGACACCACGAGAATGGAACTTTTAATTTCAGTTTTTCATTAATTTGTCATTGCTTTCAATAAGCTCTACAAAGATTTGATTTCCATTACTATACCGAGTGTAATAACAGTAATCCGTCAAATCAACTGTATCTTAAATAACTAGTAATGTTAACTACTAGTATTTACACTTAATACACAGGGACTTAATTCCATGTTATACGTATATATACTCTATTCCATGTTGAAACTTAAAATACCATAAAAATAAATGACGTTTTGTACATGATATACAAAATATACAGAGAAAGAAATAAGGGTACACTTAGTATTGAATACTATTATCATCCTAATGTCTGTATAAAGTACGAAGGTGTAATGTGGGAGTCACTGAATGACAGTAATGTGAGACTGGATGACAGTAACACAGTTAACTTACTGACACAATAGATGAGTGTTTTTTCACTATCTCCTGTAAGTGTTGGGGTGATCCCTTATTTCTTTCAATCAGTACATATTGCCAAACAGGGCATACACTGTAATACACAACAAACAACAATTCAAAGTAATATTTATAATTAATTTCACCTTACAAATTGCGAAGAGTGAAGCAAGTATAGTGTAGAAGTAAATAAACCAAGTGTAGATAACTTAAGATAAGCCCATCTTAAATTGTTAATTAAATTGGGTAACATGTCAGATGGAACATGTAATTAAATACTTACTCAATATTGTACATGAACAAAATTATTACTTAAAATTATTTTTTATTCTTTGTCAGATTTTAAAACAATTTCATGTATTTTTCATATTTATTTTGTTAATTTGTCGTTATTTTATTGATTGTGTTGCATTGTACTTCTCAATTATAATCATCTAACTGTAACATTATTTTCCTGTTGCGTATTGATTTAATTTTAAAATTCAAAATAAAGATGTATGAAAAATGTAAAATATGAATATCATTTTGTGTTAACAGAACATGTAAATCAGAAAGTTCACATTTACTTATTACTTTGTCATCTACAGCTCTTTAAGAGTAAATGTATATTAGTATATAACAGCTCTGCTATCAACATCATGAACCACTTGGGTTGAAATCTCTTTCATATCAAAGTTATCATCTTGTAACAAAACAAAACCTGGATCACCGTCATTGAATTTCTCTGAATCAGATGGAGCTTTTTAGCACAGTTATGCAGCATTACACAAACCATAATAACTTTATGAATCTTAGAAATTGGCACCTGCTGAAGAGTGTTGTCAGTCCTTCTCACCAAATTGTTGACTGATGCATGTCTATAACATAAAATGAACCAATACATAAATAAGTGTCAACGAATCAATGAAAATAGCTTATATAATCATTATATATCTTGCACATGTTTTCAATAAAAATTAAATTAAACTACTTGTTTCAGTTACGAAAACTATGTTCCGCTATTATGGGTAGCCTACATTACAGTACTGTGCATGGCCATTTCAATCATCCGGTGGTTTGATATTATTTACGCTAACAATTTAGTGAAAATCTAAAACTTGTATTTGCTTACCTTAGGCTAGTTGTTTGACAAGCTGTCGTCTATGTTCCCAGGCATACCCACCCCAATAAAGACATACAGATTAATTTCTATATTTCCATTTTTGTATGTTCCCCAAATAACCTTCCCATTTTTAGACAAGTTGTTGACGTGTTTTCGTGAACAACATACATGTATGACGTAATCAAAGTTCGTGCTTACGTTGTTTGAAGTTAAAAAGAAATAGGAAGTACAATGCCAATGGGAGGGTTTTTGATGGGGGACGGTTTTCGATAGGTTACATTAAAAGACTGAAGACAGTGCATAAGTATTACATAAAAACAAGTTCCTCACCAATCAGTTACCGTAGACATATTGAAAGTGTTGCAAACTTGTACTTTTGTAGATTTTTGACAGCGATGTTAACACGCCCAACCGACTGGACACTTCGATGTTTCCTGATATTTCATCTGTGATCTTCAGAATATCTTGTTGTTCAAATTTAAATTCTTCATGTTTTCCCACATTATAAAATGTGTCAAATTGCTTTGTTCAATCAAGAAATAACCAGTTTTGTCGACATATTTGCCTGTTTCTGAATCGCAACACACCAGCGCGGCCATTTTCCTTTCAGACTTATCCGGCAGATAGGCCTTTATACGCAGAAAATGTAGTGAATAGCATTATTCACGTTTAGGCTATTCGGGGAGCTCTATCCTGCTGTCATGCATACCAAATTTCCCCACTTATCCGGCGGATAGGCACTATTCCCGGATAGTGGACTTATCCGCCCCTCATGCATACAGCCCCAGGTGTATACATTTCGCCATTGTTGAGAAGCTTTATCGACAGCATAAAAGTGCCATCGGTAATGCTCTCTACCGACAGCAATTTATATCTCAACGACGTCATCGGAGCCACCGTTAAGTTCGAGCCCTGGCATCCACTTACATGAAAATAGAAATATTGAAAATATATTTCTTTTTTCTATTCGGGCTGGGATGTAGAACATACAATGCTGCTTTTAGTAAAAGGTAGCCTATGTGATGTCATGAGTTCGGCCCGTACCCCCCCCCCCCCCCCCTTTCAATGGTTAGGATTAGTCTTTAGAGCCTTTGATATATCAGGGGTATGGGTTGAACTCTTTCCGACCAATGTGCCGATGCGTCATTAAACCAATAGCTAGTGCTAGCAGGGGCATGGGGCATGGGGTAAATTGCTTTGGGCAACACCCCTCAATCATGAGTCAATGCAGGCACCACATGTAACAAAGCAAAGGGGTCTGAAAATCAGAAGTCATCGATCTGGTTGAATAAAACGGGCCCAGTATTCGACGAGTACCTAGTAGCCTAGATACATACATAGGGCGACAGCTAGCGGGGGGGGGGGGGGGGGGGGTGCAATAACAAAAATTCGGAAACAATTATAGAAACTTAAAGAAAATTGTCTTCTTAACCGTTTAAGGAGTTTTAGACTATTAACTCCCCCAAAAAAAAACTACTAGCTACGGCCCTGATACAGTACACAGATGTTCTGTCCATTGCTGTTTTTATCAGCTTTATGTGGGGCGGACATTCGTCTGCTGGGAACTCGAGGATGTGCAAGGCTGAACGACGGGAAAATCTCTTATGATCAACAAACCTGCAAATATAATCTCTGAAATCTTTACTAGTCACATATGAAAGTCCCTTTTTAACCAGAGCCCCTGCCATTTCGTATGTGCATTAAATCTATCATTCACAATCACAACCCAACAACACTCAAATCGACACTTTCCGTATATAATCGTTATTTTAGACTGGTATACTTGGATATGCATTAATTTGGACTAAAACCCCAAACCTCAACTCCGTACCACCATAATCCACTCTTAAATGGGCGAGACGTAGCACAGTGGTAAAGCGCTCGCTTGATGCGCCGTCGGTTTGGTGATCGATCCCCGTCGGTGGGCCCATTGGGCTATTTCTCGCTCCAGCCAGTGCACCACGACTGGTTCATCAACGGCCGTGGTATGTGCTATCATGTCTATGGGATGGTGCATATAAAAGATCCCTTGCTGCTAATAAAAAAAAAAAAGAGTAGCCCATGAAGTGGCGACAGCGGGTTTCCTCCTTCAATATCTGTGTAGTCTGACGCCATATAACCGTAAATAAAATGTGTTGAGTGCGTCGTTAAATAAAACATTCCCTTCCTTCCTTCCACTTTTAAATGCTTTTTTTTTTTTTTTTTTTTGGTCACTTATCTTCAGTTAAACTTGATGTAAAAAGAAAAGGAAACTTACTTTTGAAAAACAATATATTTTTGATCAGTATAAATCAACAATAATTGTTCATAAAATAAAAAAATAAAATCTCGATTAGTTTAACCACCAAAACGTTAAATTTAAATAGGGGCCTACTGTTCTTAAAATCCATTTTGTATAAATAAATCAATTGTAACTTAACAAATATAATTTGAAATTCCGCGAAATGACGATTTTTAACTAGCTATTGATATATTATGTAGGTGTTTAAAAAACGTGTGTTTACAAATACCACCCAAAATGAGAGAAGCTTTATGTTAATATGTTTATACGGTTTCTTTTCAGTATTTTACGTCAAACCCAACCACAAAGTACACCCCCAAAAATAAATAAATGAAAAACAGAACACTTAAAAAAATAGTTGTGGCTGGTAGGGTGTATTGGCTTTTAGGTGGT
Organism: Gigantopelta aegis; assembly: GCF_016097555.1. NCBI lineage: Eukaryota > Metazoa > Mollusca > Gastropoda > Neomphalida > Peltospiridae > Gigantopelta > Gigantopelta aegis. The sequence goes on from NC_054702.1 coordinate 119,519,707, forward strand.
CATTCAAATATTACGTAACTCTATTTTTGTAAAAATAAATAAAAAAATAGACAATTTTTTTTTTTTAATTATGCAACGTTTGCAGACCCCCTTCCAATTGACAAACAAGTCATGCGATGGGTGCAATATAATTTTAACGTGCCGTTTTGTGATTTGGAAAAATGCAGATAGGCTACGTATTTCAACTCGATTTATAATTCGTAGACCCATTGTGTATACGTCTACATTAAACATTGTCGCCTGGACAGTGTGTTAAATGAAAAAAGGAGAGGGGTGGGTGAATTTAGTGACAAAAAAGTGCGTTAAACAAGATAAATAAATCTACCCACTCGAGCGTTACGCAAGTTGAATGCACACCTCCCTCCCCTCCAATGGGAAAATGAAATTAAATCCAGGTACAATTCCTTCCATTATTTGATTTGGTTCTTTATACGTTTACTCGACGAGATTTAATGGTACATCACTAGTTTACTCATTAAAACTTGATGAAAACTTTCGTGACTTTTTATTTTCTCTTACCTTTTTTTTTCTTTTTTGCATTGGTAAATGTTATTGAATGGTGATGCCACATCGCAGTCTTTGAAGTTACTCTTCATCATATTTAATGAAAACTCCACAACCTAACTGCAGATCACATGAAGTTGAATACTCAACACCTTTCATAATGGAGGTTTGTATAGACCTACTGTCAACCCGTGAAGGTAGACACAGAGAAAAAGCCTGTAACACGAATAGCAACTTGCTGAGGATTTATGACGTACGAACACAGAACAAACACAATATTGATGCACACCATTTATTTTGTCAAAAGAAAATCAGTATTATCAAAATGGAAACAGTAATAAAAGATGGCAGTGTGTCTTGAAAACTACACAAGTTTGTAATTATCTACGGGCCTGGAGCCTGTTTCACTAAACATCGTAAGTTATGTTTTACACGTAAACGTAAATCTAGGATTATTATTACTATTATAGTTCAACAAATATAGTTAGAAGAGCACATATTTCATTTTCTTTTGTCTTTAAAATACTCCAGCTTCCGTAATGATGTACTTTTCTACGTGAAATTGATGCCAAATACGTGTAAACGCACGGCCGGTATAACTGCTAGTAGCAGACGTAAACTTACGATGTTTTGTGAAATGGGGCCCTGGGTTCTCATCATTAAAGTTGCAGTCACATCTAAGCTGTGCTGTTGTGCCTACAGGTTCTAACACTGGATCACAAACTAGTAACGTTCCAATAACAGTCAGTGACCTACTAACGAATAACAATAAATGATCTTTAATATACACATGGTCAAGCAACATGCATATCAGCCTCTGATGTACGTTACACAATCATGGGACAGTTTGGTTGGAATGGGAGAAAAAACAATGGGTCAGCAAAGAACAATCGTTTGACCCATCACACCAAGGCAAATAGTCTATCACCGAGCTACATCTCGCCACATCATTCAGCTTTCCATCAATGCGATTCACTTTGTGCAAATGTGCAATTCCATGTCCGTTTTCAGTAGCGGATTCCTATTCACATTAATGTGTTTCTTTTGATTTAGCATCATTAATAACGTTTAATGAATCAGGTACTAACTCAGCGTCCATTTCCCAGACAATGCTCTTCCATGCCTTTGATTTCTATGATCTCTACAAGACATATCATAAAGTAGATGATAGCGTAGATGATAGCGAATATTCCGCATTGCGAGGTTGCTTTCCACCGCAGAAACGCGTGTAAGGATAAGGTAGTGTATATGCATACAAACAAAAAACTTGTGCACGTTAACGCGTTGATGGAAAGTGGGCTTTAATGTTGCCAACACTGATGATCCGTTTTCAACTACAATGTTGTAAATTAATTTTAATACTGCGAGGCTAACATGTTTGCTTACTATCATGAACAGTATCAGTTGATACAATATCTTAAAACTGTACCAGACATCTTGTGAAGAATACTAGTGTGACTTGAGGAGTTCATTCCCTAAATGCCATAATACCCATTTACATCACTGTAAGAAAATCAGTTTTGTTGAAACATGAAGTAATGTAAATCAAACAAAGCAATGTTTTAACACCCTGTTCAATGGGCATAGAGCACATTTTGACAAAATCTTTAATGTCGTATTGTCGTATTGTTGATCGTGTTTTGAAAATTAACTCTTCAACTGGACATAAACATGTGAAATAAAGGAAAGAAAACAAGAACAAACATAAAAATATGCTAAATTGATACACAACAATCGATATCAAATTAAAACATAGTCCGTAAAATGTTGCGGTAATATTTAAACACTGAAGATAATTGTAGAGAACATGTCATACAAGGCCAGACATGATTTCCACCCAGACTGAGACTCGTCTTCAAGTGTAAGATACTCACAAGTAGTTCTCACTGTCCTCTGAGAGATACATTAAGGGGCCGTCCATATAGTATGCCTAAACAACCCCTCCTCCATAGCAAGCACATGCATTCAGCTACATATCACATCCCTTGTACGATATCAGAGTATTTTCATCAAATCACTCACAAACACACCACATGCACTTATTTATAAGGGTTCCCCCACCCCCATACTTTGATTACAACACAAGTATCAAAAATTATATTGAATTTGACATCAGGGTCAATTGTTTGTTTATTTGTTTGACATCACTAGAGCACATTAATTTATTAATCATTGGTTATTGATGTCAAACATTTGGTAATTTTTGATAGTTGAAGATATATCCCACTATTGTTTTCCATTAGTAGCAAGGGATCTTTCATACACACCATTCCAGACAGGATAGCACATACCACAACCTTTGATATACTATTTATTGCACACTGACTGGAATGAAAATAGTCAATGGGGCCCACCGAAGGGGATCAATCCTAGATTGACCGCACATCAAGCGAGCACCTCACCACTGGGCCTCACCCCTAATGGTCAATAGATAAATTGTATTGAAGTTTGGAAATCATTGTATATTACTCAATACAGTCAATAACAATTGTGCAAGTACACACACAACCCAAAAGAAAGTAATGCTATTAAATGAACACATAACAATCAAACCTATGAAGATATTCAGGAATATTTAAGATCTTCCTCCTTATAGGTGCCAAAGCAAATCATAAATAACTCGGTTTTAATGGATGAATTAACAAATAAAATCACCCCACCCCCCAACATGATAATAACTCGAAACATATGAGTTAAGTTTTTTTTGTTTTTTTACATAAACATTTAATTTGTTATTGTTGATCCCGCAAAATTGAAACCCCTATAGTTAACTGGTTATTTCATAATAATCAGTTTTTGTGGTTGAAAACACACAGAGATAAGATTAAAACATGTACACATAATGAACATTTTAATTCTGTAAAGTATGGAAACAGTTTAGACAGTTTACATTTTCAACAGCCTCATCTGTTTCGCATCTGCATGCTTTGCTGACAAACCCCCCATTCGTCTATACATACTAAAGGACCCCCCCCACCCCACCTCCCCAGAGGTGTCTACTGTCCACTCTGAGAGATCTGCTCCTTAAGGATGAGGATGCTCTGGCGCTGGTCTGGAGGTAACATGGCGATCTGCTGGTCGGTCAGCTGTAGAACCTGCATAATCAACGCGGCCTGAAACACACAAAATAACACAGGTAAAATGGCGATCTGCTGGTCAGTCAGGTAACATGGTGATCTGCTGGTCGGTCAGCTGTAGAACCTGCATAATCAACGCGGCCTGAAACACACAAAATAACACAGGTAAAATGGCGATCTGCTGGTCAGTCAGGTAACATGGTGATCTGCTGGTTGGTCAGCTGTAGAACCTGCATGATCAACACGGCCTGAAACACACAACATAACACAGGTAACATGGCGATCTGCTGGTCAGTCAGGTAACATGGCGATCTGCTGGTTGGTCAGCTGTAGAACCTGCATAATCAACGCGGCCTGAAACACACAAAATAACACAGGTAACATGGCGATCTGCTGGTCAGTCAGGTAACATGGCGATCTGCTGGTTGGTCAGCTGTAGAACCTGCATGATCAACACGGCCTGAAACACACAAAATAACACAGGTAACATGGCGATCTGCTGGTCGGTCAGGTAACATGGCGATCTGCTGGTCGGTCAGGTGTAGAACCTGCATAATCAACGCGGCCTGAAACACACAAAATAACACAGGTAACATGGCGATCTGCTGGTCAGTCAGGTAACATGGCGATCTGCTGGTTGGTCAGCTGTAGAACCTGCATGATCAACACGGCCTGAAACACACAAAATAACACAGGTAACATGGCGATCTGCTGGTCGGTCAGGTAACATGGCGATCTGCTGGTTGGTCAGCTGTAGAACCTGCATGATCAACACGGCCTGAAACACACAAAATAACACAGGTAACATGGCGATCTCCTGGTCGGTAAGGTAACATGGCGATCTGCTGGTCGGTCAGGTGTAGAACCTGCATAATCAACGCGGCCTGAAACACACAAAATAACACAGGTAACATGGCGATCTGCTGGTCAGTCAGGTAACATGGCGATCTGCTGGTCAGTCAGGTAACATGGCGATCTGAGGGTTGGTCAGCTGTAGAACCTGCATGATCAACACGGCCTGAAACACACAAAATAACACAGGTAACATGGCGATCTGCTGGTTGGTCAGCTGTAGAACCTGCATAATCAACGCGGCCTGAAACACACAAAATAACACAGGTAACATGGCGATCTGCTGGTCAGTCAGGTAACATGGCGATCTGCTGGTTGGTCAGCTGTAGAACCTGCATGATCAACACGGCCTGAAACACACAAAATAACACAGGTAACATGGCGATCTGCTGGTCGGTCAGGTAACATGGCGATCTGCTGGTCGGTCAGGTGTAGAACCTGCATAATCAACGCGGCCTGAAACACACAAAATAACACAGGTAACATGGCGATCTGCTGGTCAGTCAGGTAACATGGCGATCTGCTGGTTGGTCAGCTGTAGAACCTGCATGATCAACACGGCCTGAAACACACAAAATAACACAGGTAACATGGCGATCTGCTGGTCGGTCAGGTAACATGGCGATCTGCTGGTTGGTTAGCTGTAGAACCTGCATGATCAACGCAGCCTGAAACACACAAAATAACAGGTAACATGGCTATCTGCTGGTCGGTCAGGTAACATGGCGATCTGCTGGTCGGTCAGGTGTAGAACCTGCATAATCAACGCGGCCTGAAACACACAAAATAACACAGGTAACATGGCGATCTGCTGGTTGGTCAGCTGTAGAACCTGCATAATCAATGCGGCTTGAAACACACAAAATAACACAGGTAACATGGCGATCTGCTGGTCAGTCAGGTAACATGGCGATCTGCTGGTTGGTCAGCTGTAGAACCTGCATAATCAACGCGGCTTGAAACACAAAAAATAACACAGGTAACATGGCGATCTGCTGGTCAGTCAGGTAACATGGCGATCTGCTGGTTGGTCAGCTGTAGAACCTGCATAATCAACGCGTTTTGAAACACACAAAATAACACAGGTAACATGGCGATCTGCTGGTTGGTCAGCTGTAGAACCTGCATAATCAACGCGGCTTGAAACACACAAAATAACACAGGTAACATGGCGATCTGCTGGTCAGTCAGGTAACATGGCGATCTGCTGGTTGGTCAGCTGTAGAACCTGCATGATCAATGCAGCCTGAAACACACAAAATAACAGGTAACATGGCGATCTGCTGGTCGGTCAGGTAACATGGCGATCTGCTGGTCGGTCAGGTGTAGAACCTGCATAATCAACACGGCCTGAAACACACAAAATAACACAGGTAACATGGCGATCTGCTGGTTGGTCAGCTGTAGAACCTGCATAATCAATGCGGCTTGAAACACACAAAATAACACAGGTAACATGGCGATCTGCTGGTTGGTCAGCTGTAGAACCTGCATAATCAATGCGGCTTGAAACACACAAAATAACACAGGTAACATGGCGATCTGCTGGTCAGTCAGGTAACATGGCGATCTGCTGGTTGGTCAGCTGTAGAACCTGCATAATCAACGCGGCTTGAAACACACAAAATAACACAGGTAACATGGCGATCTGCTGGTCAGTCAGGTAACATGGCGATCTGCTGGTCGGTCAGGTGTAGAACCTGCATAATCAACGCGGCTTGAAACACAAAAAAATAACACAGGTAACATGGCGATCTGCTGGTCAGTCAGGTAACATGGCGATCTGCTGGTTGGTCAGCTGTAGAACCTGCATAATCAACGCGTTTTGAAACACACAAAATAACACAGGTAACATGGCGATCTGCTGGTTGGTCAGCTGTAGAACCTGCATAATCAACGCGGCTTGAAACACACAAAATAACACAGGTAACATGGCGATCTGCTGGTCAGTCAGGTAACATGGCGATCTGCTGGTTGGTCAGCTGTAGAACCTGCATAATCAACGCGGCTTGAAACACACAAAATAACAGGTAACATGGCGATCTGCTGGTTGGTCAGCTGTAGAACCTGCATAATCAACGCGGCTTGAAACACACAAAATAACACAGGTAACATGGCGATCTGCTGGTTGGTCAGCTGTAGAACCTGCATGATCAACGCGGCCTGAAACACACAAAATAACACAGGTAACATGGCGATCTGCTGGTCAAGTCAGGTAACATGGCGATCTGCTGGTTGGTCAGCTGTAGAACCTGCATAATCAACGCGGCTTGAAACACACAAAATAACACAGGTAACATGGCGATCTGCTGGTTGGTCAGCTGTAGAACCTGCATAATCAACGCGGCTTGAAACACACAAAATAACAGGTAACATGGCGATCTGCTGGTTGGTCAGCTGTAGAACCTGCATAATCAACGCGGCTTGAAACACACAAAATAACACAGGTAACATGGCGATCTGCTGGTTGGTCAGCTGTAGAACCTGCATGATCAACGCGGCCTGAAACACACAAAATAACACAGGTAACATGCGATCTGCTGGTTGGTCAGCTGTAGAACCTGCATGATCAACGCAGCCTGAAACACACAAAATAACAGGTAACATGGCGATCTGCTGGTCGGTCAGGTAACATGGCGATCTGCTGGTCGGTCAGGTGTAGAACCTGCATAATCAACGCAGCTTGAAACACACAAAATAACACAGGTAACATGGCGATCTGCTGGTTGGTCAGCTGTAGAACCTGCATAATCAACGCGGCTTGAAACACACAAAATAACACAGGTAACATGGCGATCTGCTGGTCGGTCAGGTAACATGGCGATCTGCTGGTCGGTCAGGTGTAGAACCTGCATAATCAACGCAGCTTGAAACACACAAAACAACATAGCCTGAAACACACAAAACAACACAGCCTGAAACACACAAAATAACACAGGTAACATGGCGATCTGCTGGTCGGTCAGGTGTAGAACCTGCATAATCAACGCGGCCTGAAACACACAAAATAACACAGGTAACATGGTCTGTTTTAAATTTAATTAAAAGGATTGACTGTTATTTCTTTCAGTGTGTGGATGACGGTTTTTGTTCATATCCGCAACCAATAATAAAGCAAGTAACAGATTGACACCAGCATTTAGAAGCACAACCTGCTGTTCACCTTTGTAACCCTGAACATCCATGTACACTATGCTATATTACTACAAGACGTGATCAACACCATGTATTCAACCATAAAACATATCACCAATCATCAAGGGAAATAATCAAATTTGTAGATCTGCATATTATGTTTTGATCAGTCCAAGTCTGTGTGTGGAACCAGTGTAGTAAAAACTGGCAGACCAACGTGTTTGTGTCTGATGAACTTTATAGCTAGTATGACCGGTGCAGACAATGACGGCTGTATATTGACTCCACTCATCTTGATGTAGACCAGCCAGTTTTTTACACATTATGATTACATCATTACAAGAATGATCTCTTACCTTCTCCTGATCCTGGGCAGAAATCTGGGTCCCCGCTCCAGGAATGGCCGGAACTTGTCCTGCTAACCCGGATAGCTGCAGACCTCCAGCCAGTCCTAGCTGACTCAGAGCATTCAGGTTGCCAAGATTACCAAGCTGACCCAAAACACCCAACTGACAAAAAGAAAACAAATATTAAATCTAGACCTTCATTCATGGAAAGGCAGTAAAATCTCACACTTTAACATGAGTAAGAGGCTAGACTGAGAACTGATAACAGGCAGGCAGTAAAATCTAGAGCTTTAACCCAATAAGATGCCAGACTCGTAACTGATAACAGATAGACAGTAAAATCTAGAGCTTTAACACGAGTTAGAGGCTAAACTCAGAACTGATAACAGGCAGACAGTAAAATCTAGAGCTTTAACCCAATAAGATGCCAGACTCGTAACTGATAACAGATAGACAGTAAAATCTAGAGCTTTAACACGAGTTAGAGGCTAAACTCAGAGCTTTAACCCAATAAGATGCCAGACTCGTAACTGATAACAGATAGACAGTAAAATCTAGAGCTTTAACACGAGTTAGAGGCTAAACTCAGAACTGATAACAGGCAGACAGTAAAATCTAGAGCTTTAATCCAATAAGATGCCAGACTCGTAACTGATAACAGATAGACAGTAAAATCTAGAGCTTTAACACGAGTAAGAGGCTAAACTCAGAACTGATAACAGGCAGACAGTAAAATCTAGAGCTTTAACCCAATAAGATGCCAAACTCGTAACTGATAACAGGCAGACAGTAAAATCTAGAGCTTTAACCCAATAAGATGCCTGACTCGTAACTGATAACAGGCAGACAGTAAAATCTAGAGCTTTAACCCAATAAGATGCCAGACTCGTAACTGATAACAGATAGACAGTAAGATCTAGAGTAAGAGGCTAGATTCAGAACTGGTAACAGACAGGAAGTAAGATCTAGACCATTGACACAAGTAAGAGGCTAGACTTGTAACCGATAACAGGTAGACAGTAAAATCTAGAGCTTTATCACGAGTAAGAGATTAGACTCATAACTGATAACAGGTAGACAGTAAACTCTAGAGCTTTATCACGAGTAAGAGGCTAGACTCAGAACTGATAACAGGTAGACAGTAAAATCTAGAGCTTTAACACAAGTAAGAGACTAGACTCAGAACTGATAATAGTTACGACGAACCTGTGATCTATGTATTACTGTGATAAGAATTACGACGAACCTGTGATCCATGTATTACTGTGATAAGAGTTACGACCAACCTGTGATCTATGTATTACTGTGATAAAGAGTTACGATCAACCTGTGATCTAGGTATTACTGTGATAAGAGAAAAGACCAGCCTGTGATCTATGTATTACTGTGATAAGAGTTACGACCAACCTGAGATCTATGTATTACTGTGATAAGAGTTACGATCAACCTGAGATCTATGTATTACTGTGATAAGAGTTACGATCAACCTGAGATCTATGTATTACTGTGATAAGAGAAAGGACCAGCCTGTGATCTATGTATTACTGTGATAAGAGTTACGATCAACCTGAGATCTATGTATTACTGTGATAAGAGTTACGATCAACCTGAGATCTATGTATTACTGTGATAAGAGAAAGGACCAGCCTGTGATCTATGTATTACTGTGATAAGAGTTACGATCAACCTGAGATCTATGTATTACTGTGATAAGAGTTACGATCAACCTGAGATCTATGTATTACTGTGATAAGAGAAAGGACCAGCCTGTGATCTATGTATTACTGTGATAAGAGTTACGATCAACCTGAGATCTATGTATTACTGTGATAAGAGTTACGATCAACCTGAGATCTATGTATTACTGTGATAAGAGTTACGACCAACCTGTGATCTATGTATTGCTGTGATGAGTTACGATCAACCTGTGATCTATGTATTACTGTGATAAAGAGTTACGATCAACCTGTGATCTAGGTATTACTGTGATAAGAGATACGACCAGCCTGTGATCTATGTATTACTGTGATAAGAGTTACGACCAATCTGTGATCTAAGTATTACTGTGATAAGAGATACGACCAACCTGAGATCTATGTATTACTGTGATAAGAGTTACGATCAACCTGTGATCTATGTATTGCTGTGATGAGAGTTACGATCAACCTGTGATCTATGTATTACTGTGATAAAGAGTTACGATCAACCTGTGATCTAGGTATTACTGTGATAAGAGAAAGGACCAGCCTGTGATCTATGTATTACTGTGGTAAGAGTTACGACCAACCTGTGATCTATGTATTACTGTGATAAGAGTTACGACCAACCTGTGATCTATGTATTACTGTGATAAGAGTTACGACCAACCTGTGATCTATGTATTGCTGTGATAAGAGTTACGATCAACCTGTGATCTATGTATTACTGTGATAAGAGTTACGACCAACCTGAGAAGCCTGCACTGGGCCGGGTGTGGCTAGGTGTCCTGAGGAAGGACCCGTAGGTCCTCGTATAGGGACACCGGACACTCCAGGTCGCGGCATCGACCGCGGGTCTCCCACCAGTCGTGGGTCCCGGGAATCCCGCTGTGGACCCGGTGGGCCGTGGAACGGAGCACCCATGTCTGGTCGCCCTACAGAGAGAGAAAAATACCTATAGCCAAACAATGAGCTAAATGTGATTGTTATTAGCCATAATGAAAATGTTTTAGTCAAAAATGTTTTGCACAGTAATGCAAAGAATATTTATAATTATATATCAATATAAAAATGCATCTTTTGAAGCCAATTATATGAAAACTGAAATCCAAACAGCTTGTGTTATAATTTCTATTTCTAAATAATACACAGATCAGAATTCTGCATACACAGGCCTGGAAATAAATGTGTTTAATGGTGCCTATCAAACTGGCCGATGTCAGTCAATTTCACTTCGTCAAAAATAAAACTGCCTGTCAACCAAATGTTGAAATAATTGTCCTTTATGAATTATGTATGTTATTATATTATACCCATAGAACTATTCATGATGTAGTGAAATCCATCGATAGTCCCTAGATGGGGCGGACTATAAACATTACATCCACAGGCCAAACTGAGCCATATGTTTAAAAAAAAAAAAAAACGAAAGAAATGAAAGAAAGAAAGAAAGAAAGAAAAGAGTCTTATTTGGATGTGTATTCAGCTTACTGGGGTTTGGATTGAGGTAAAAGTTTGTGGTGTATTTTATTCACTATTAAATATAGAAAACAATCGACAAATAACTACAATCAATTATGGTACGTGGATTGGGGTTGGGGCGTTTTGTTCATAATCAAACAAGTTGACATTTCATCGGACTTTTTGACATGCTGTAATTTCATTTGGAAATGAAGCCAAGTTGAAAAATTAATTTCATTAAATATATGTTTAAAAAATTACAACAGAAAAAATTATTTTCATGACTGCCCGGTCGCTGTGATGAGGCCAACAAAATGTCAACAAATTCCAATCACGTTTGAAACTGAAATAACTTTATAATAAGAAAGCACCTGATAAACAAATATACACTTCCATTTAATTTTGATTGCTTAATTGACATTCATAAGAACCAGAACATAAGCTAAGTCAGGTCAAGTCAGGTCATAGGACTTAATGTGCACATTCAGAGAAAGCTGTTTTAGCGCACACCTGTCATGGGCACAGGTGCCAGCATAACACAAGCTAAGGTTTGTTGCTGTGCAGCGACATCGTAGTGACAAGTGCACAGAGTTCATGCTGGTTAGATGCCGACGGTGGAGGTAATCCGTCAGCTTCATAAGAACAAAAGATCATGGCCCAGATCCAGGTGGACACAGTGTTCTTAATGATGTCCTTCAAGTGGCTCTGGTTACATGAGAGGAACAGTTGCTTTTGATGGTGTCAGAAAGACCTTGTTCTCTCAATGTAGTGCTTCAGGGCTCAAACAGGACTAAAGACAATTCCTCGACATCGTGTGGACCCACATTGGAAGAGAGTGTGACGCTTGATCAGGAAGTTGGTTCTTGGCAACAAAGTTCATCAGGAGTCTAGAGTGACGGAAGTATCATCTCACTTAAATCTCACGTCCAGTGCATGGATCTCTGACACTCGCCACCATAGCAAAACCCAGCAGGAACACTGTCTTCCTTGTCAAAACATCTAAGGATGCCACAGCTTTGAACAAGGCCCTCGGTGGACTAAAACTTTGAACCTAGTCTTCGTGCTTGAAACTGTTTATCATAGCATGGATCTCAAGAACTGCCACTAACTTGGAACTGGTGGCTGAATCACAGATAGTAGCAATGACTGAGATGGTAGAACCTTTGATTTTCAAAGTGAATCAGAGATACAGCAAAAACTCTGCTAACTTCTCCACACGAACAGTCTGAAGTCTCAGCTTATACCATATGCACCATCAGTGAAAGCAAAGCCAACGGATATTATATGCAGTAGCAGTGGATGCCCAATGCACCTTCAGTAACACCGCCGTGGTCATGGAAGAGAACCCTATCTTCTTCAAACCCTCGGAGATAAGGTCCACATGTGTAGCTGGAACAAGTGTGGATTTGGATGGTGCAGTCTTGACGTGGGATGAAGCAGGAGGTGATCCCAACCCCAATCGTGTAGTGGTAGAGGATCTAGATCCGTGAGACATATGAGGTCGGGATACCAGACTCTGCCTGGCCACATCAGAGTGATAAGGAGTAGTTGACAGCGAAACTCTTGAAACTACTAGAGCACTCTGGGAATCAGTACTGGTGGAGGCAACGCACACCGTATTTGACCGGAAATAAGCCCAGACAACTCATTGCGAGCTTAGCATGGGGTGGGCTTATTCCCAGACAAGGAGCCAGTTTTGTTGAAAACAAAATTAATAATAATAATTAAAATAAATAATAACAATTTAATTAACTAGGAAGAAAACAAAATACGTTCAGTAGCACATCTATTAATTAGTGTTCCAATTGTTATTAATAAATATTAATTGTTTATTAATGAAATAGATTTTTTTCACTAGTATCTAATTATCAGAAACATACCTTCTGTTACAATTACTTACCAGTGCTGTTTATTTACATCCAAAATTTAATGCTGAGAAGACTTGAACAGCAATTAACAACAAACTCAATAGCATATACACACGTTTCTGACACAGGCAGCCAGCTAACACTACAAATAATTGTCAATCTAGGTCATTGTTCTTAGCCAATCAGAATAAGGTATTTGCTTAATTAGCATTAACTGCGGACTCAGTGTGGTAGTAAAAATAGACATTGGTTTTAGTTCAGAATTGGGCTTGTGTACTTCAAAAAAATACTGCAGGCATGAAATTAAAAACAATGGTACACACTGTTACTGTTAGACTGCTAAATCTCACTGGTGGTAAAATATTGTGTTACATTTGAGCATCCACTCTGTGGCTTGTGGAGCAGACAGTCGGGACAATTAGTCTGCCAGGACATTCAAAGCCACTGGAATGTGACTGGCTCGTAGCTGCAGCGGAATGGCATCTACCAACTCGAACAGGCAAAAGGTTAGCCTGACCAGGCTGGTAGAATGTGTTCCGCCCTGCTGACTGATGTACGCTGCTGCTGTCATGTCTGTGGCTACCATGAGAGTCACATGGATAACAGGTGGCATCAATGACGTACTGCACTGAAAACTGCCAGAAGCTCTAACACATTGATGTGGAGACTTGCCTAGTCTGAAAATCACAGCCCCAAAGTTGTCTTGATTATTGAGATGAGCTCCCCAACCTTCCAGTGATGCATCGACAAACAGATGGTGAGTCGCTGGAAACGGCCACAAAGATATTCCACAGAATCTGCCACCACTGGAGTCTGGACCGTAGGTCTGTGGGAAGATTGATCATCAATCAGGTTGTTAACCGTGATAAATGGATTCAGGAAGACTTGTAGGCGACTTAATTGTAGAAAGCCCCTGAGTGTCATATCTTGCGCTGACGTCAAGAGACCCAACAGGCTTTGCCAATGGTGAAATGTTACAGGTTCTGACAGGACTGTGGAGACCAGTCTGGATCTTGTCCCATCAGTTGGAGGGAACCTGCACTAGTCCCAGGTCTGTAAGCAGCAGGGCTCCAATGAATTGAAAACTCTGTGGTACCAACTGAGACTTTACGAGATAGACAATCCAGATGAGGCGATGCAAGAACTGAAGTATAAGTCGACATGGACAAGTAACTTCGTCTGCTCTGGCACTGTATTAGATTGTCGTTCAGTGATACAGTAACCGGAACATCAGAGCAGTGATCCTGGTAAACAGCTACGAGCTACCTAAGGCAGAGCAGGCCACTAAGCTATATTCCCGATATACGTTGATGTTAAACAACGCAAACACTGTATGGCTGGTATCCAAGGCCGCCACAATGCCTGATGCTAGGCAAGCAGCAGAAAGACAATCTTGTCTGTATCGTACATCTATGCTGACAGTAGCAACTCTGAACTGGATGATTGCTGCCGCCTCCCGCCCGCCGAAATACCAATCCGTTGAAAATTCCAGACGGCAGCTGTCCAAATAATGTATCTCAATAAACCTAGCGCTGATAACTTCCAGAACCAGTAGAAGCGGTGATTGACTTGCAGACTTCCGGCACCAATGGATGTAGTGATCGACCTGCAGAATATCTCAGTAACATCATCACCAATCAACAAACAGTTGAAGAGTCCAGAGTCAGAAGGTTCCAAACCATCACCAACAGTTGTCCGGTCCAGTGTACTGTCTTCAGCCCCAAACCGTAACGCTTGTAACTTCAAACTGATAACAGCAAGAGAAACACCCATGATGAACTCCTGCAACCGGCTGTGTGTCGAAGACCTAGTAGCGAGGTCTACCGCAATTTGTTGAGTTGGTATGGTAACCGAGATGGAACTGTAGCTGGAGTAGCAACACGAACCGTAGGTGTGAAGCAAACGTATCTTCCTTCCACCTCAACAGCAACAGTGGTGAACTGACAATCAACAGTTGATCTGGGAAAACTGGCTGTGTTCTGAAAATCTCAAGATTGATCAGCACTGCCCAGAAAAACAGCTGTCAGGTAAAGTGTCCATGGCAATCATAGACACTGGGCCCTTCCGGGATGGTGACGACGGCTTAATAATCAAGAGCAGACATGTCGATCTCATGTAGAACTGGGTCGAGTTGAGGTGGATCAGGGTGATCCCAGCGGAACCCTTCAAACCGCGTGAAGGTTGAATTTTCAAGCTTTAAGATCTGTGCCGTCATGGAAGACTGACCCGCGAAAGACCGTGGAGAGTGGCTACCTGTGGCGAGCCAGTCTGTGGATGGTCCCGTCGGAACCCATCAACCCATAAAATCTGGTTGGCCAAAATCGACGCCGTCTATCGGAATGGCCCATGGATAACCATGGGGACCAGCTGTGTTCTCGGTTATCTTGAGTTGAGAACTGTTGACTTCAATCTTGAGACAAATGAATTGATTGCTGAGCGGAAGTCGCCGTAGGCCTGTTACCCGGGTCTACCACTGGTGCCATTCATCAGATCTGCTGTAAGCTACAGAGTAGGGTCACCAGAAGGGACCATAGCCTACGGTCCAGGAACCGTGGCACCATTTATAGCTGCAAAGGTATGCTGTAATAAGTGTCATTGATGACTGTCGGTTGTGAACGTCATAAGGAAAAAAACCTCAGAAGCCGGGAACAAGCATATCAATCACCAGTGCTGAACAGGGCAAATCCGTCGTCTCCACTTGAAGTCCGATTCACAAAATTGCATGAGTGATGCCTTCTCTCGAAGCGGCCCGTGGAAAGTAGTAAACAGGCATGCTCTTCACACAGCAGGTGCCGTGACGGAGGCCGTAGGTGATGGCTGGTCTGCGGAAGTAACTGTAGTAGCTGGTCTGATGGAAGCCAATGAGCTGGCGACCGTGGTGGCATTCATCACCGCAAAGGTCTCTTGAAGGCTGCATGGCAAGAGCTGGAGCTGTCACAGGACACAGAAATACGCATTGAACTCTGGTGGTCCCAAAGGCAGGCAATGAACACATCTCCCATCTGGCGCACGCCAGCCAAGACAGAGTTCATAGGGGTTGCCACCCACCATAACAGGGCTAGCTCTGGGTCATCAGACATTTTCACCAAATTATGTATAAAACTTTGTTTTTCAATTTCGCAATTGGTGAATATGGTGAGTGCCACACAACACGAGAAGTACTAACATCTGACATTGTTAACTAATCTGTAATGATAAAGAAAACAACATAAGTCTGTACAATTCCGGTAAACTGATGACTGTTGACCGGCACACATGACAATTAATAAATTTGGAAACAACACTTTAAATAAAGTGATTAAAACCAAAATAATTGCACAACAATAATGTAACAACATGTAGGAATGTATTCCACACGCAAGTCTCAAACAAACCAAGTGAAAAAGACAGATGGCTCAGATTCAGACAGTGCAAAAAGGAAAGATGTCCGAACCACAATAGTGAAGGAAAAAGAAGGAAGTTATAGTCACGTGACCGGCTGTTGGGATGTTCGATCCAGGCTACTATGCCTAGGGGAATATGCATTTGTTGAGGACAGGTGAAGTTGAAAGGAAACTGCAGTTCCTTGATGTGAACAACTATTGGTTTTTTTACAAATTTTCATCAAGATTTACTACGTTGTTTATTGTCTGCAACTGTGTCTCTTTGACACATGTTCTTAGCCAACCGTGAAGCGTGACCTATATTCACACTAACAGTTTGGGATACTTGCCTTTGTGCCCTGAACGAGCATGTGTATTAAAATTGATTGAAAGACTTTATAAAGTTTGAACAAGAAACTACAGCTCTGGATCATGATTAAAATAAACAAACTACTTTGGATACTGGATGACATTGTTTGTTATTACCAACTGCGAGATCACTAACATAACATTTGGTAACATATGTCTGAGGTGTCAGATAGATTTCGTAACCATTCATTCATACCATATGATAGAAATTGGCTCAGCCAAAAATTTAGCTACTTGCAAATTTCAAATTACTCAATGGCTAATTTGGCAAATGACAGTGCAAGCCCTGATATACTCAACAACAGAAGTGTCATGTCCAATCTACCTGTAGAACAATATAACGACACAACTACTGAGTACAACAAATGTAAAACTAAAGCATTATTCAGACACACACACCTTGCATAGGTCCTTGTGGTCCTCCCTGCATCATACCCTGAGGGCCTCCAGGACCAAGTCCTTGAGGACCTGGCATCATGTCTCCTCCAGGACCTGACATCCTGGGTGGACCGGACATCAGACCTGGACCACGCACACCTGAAAAACACACATCAACAAACATGGATATACACACATCAACAAACATGGATATACACACATCAAAAATAGCTCAGGTAATAAATAGAATAACAAACTTGGCACCAGTTATTATCAAATGTATGTCCCTCATGAAATAATTTTCATTTGTCACTCGCTAAAGCTCGTGACAATTTGGGACATAAATTTGATAATAACTGGTAACTCGTCTATCACCGTACTAACCTGGAGGAACCATGTTTACACTGTAAACATTACGACATACAGGATTATAATCCTATTAACGTACTAACCTGGAGGAACCATGTTTACACTGTAAACATTACGACATACAGGATTATAATACTATCAACACACTAACCTGGAGGAACCATGTTTACACTGTAAATATTACGACCTACAGGATTATAATCCTATCAACGTACTAACCTGGAGGAACCATGTTTACACTGTAAATGTTACGACCTACAGGATTATAATCCTATCAACGTACTAACCTGGAGGAAGCATGTTTACACTGTAAATGTTACAACCTACAGGATTATAATACTATCAACGTACTAACCTGGAGGAAGCATGTTTACACTGTAAACATTACGACCTACAGGATTATAATCCTATCAACGTACTAACCTGGAGGAACCATGTTTACACTGTAAACATTACGACATACAGGATTGTAATCCTATCAACGTACTAACCTGGAGGAAGCATGTTTACATTGTGAATGTTACAACCTACAGGATTATAATACTATCAATGTACTAACCTGGAGGAACCATGGCTTGAGGAGGACCGACATCCATAGGAGCCGACGAGGTTGGCGTCTGCACAAGAAAAGAAATTACACTTAGACCCAAGATACAATTAACTCCAAATATATTACACGTCTTTAACCCTGGAAGGTAAACACAAAAGAAATTACACTTAGACCCAAGGTACAATTAACTCCAAATATATTACACAACGTCCTTCACCGTAGAGGGTAAACACAAAAGAAATTACACTTAGACCCAAGATACAATTAACTCCAAATATATTACACAACGTCCTTAACCCTGGAAGGTAAACACAAAAGAAATTACACTTAGACCCAAGGTACAATTAACTCCAAATATATTACACAACGTCCTTCACCGTAGAGAGTAAACACAAAAGAAATTACACTTAGACCCAAGGTACAATTAACTCCAAATATATTACACAACGTCCTTCACCGTAGAGGGTAAACACAAAAGAAATTACACTTAGACCCAAGGTACAATTAACTCCAAATATATTACACAACGTCCTTCACCGTAGAGGGTAAACACAAAAGAAATTACACTTAGACCCAAGGTACAATTAACTCCAAATATATTACACAACGTCCTTCACCGTAGAGGGTAAACACAAAAGAAATTACACTTAGACCCAAGGTACAATTAACTCCAAATATATTACACAACGTCCTTCACCGTAGAGGGTAAACACAAAAGAAATTACACTTAGACCCAAGGTACAATTAACTCCAAATATATTACACAACGTCCTTCACCGTAGAGGGTAAACACAAAAGAAATTACACTTAGACCCAAGGTACAATTAACTCCAAATATATTACACAACGTCCTTCACCGTAGAGGGTAAACACAAAAGAAATTACACTTAGACCCAAGATACAATTAACTCCAAATATATTACACAACGTCCTTCACCGTAGAGGGTAAACACAAAAGAAATTACACTTAGACCCAAGGTAAAATTAACTCCAAATATATTACACAACGTCCTTCACTGCGGAGGGTAAACACAAAAGAAGTTACACTTAGACCTAAGATACAATTAACTCAAAATATATTACACAACGTCCTTCACCCTGGAGGGTAAACACAAAAGAAGTATTGCAGAGTCCCAAGGAGCAAGAATAAATACTGAATAACACTGCAGCACACTGCTGAAATAATGGCTATTATGTTAAAAATAATCAGTCTGCTCCATGACAGAAAGAGCAGCTAATTAACATATACTTAACATCAATTTACCCAATCCATGGCCCACTCATCACATTTTAAGATTATATAGTTGTTTGTCAAGAGAATGTGAATGTTCAACACACCACGTCACAGAAACAGTCGGGTTTCCAGTCAGTAATTCAAGTGCAAGTCATAGTTGGGATATGGGACACACACTGATTAGTTGGGATATGGGACACACACACCGATTAGTTGGGATATGGGACACACACACCGATTAGTTGGGATATGGGACACACACACCGATTAGTTGGGATATGGGACACACACTGATTAGTTGGGATATGGGACACACACACACACCGATTAGTTGGGATATGGGACACACACTGATTAGTTGGGATATGGGACACACACCCCGATTAGTTGGGATATGGGACACACACCGATTAGTTGGGATATGGGACACACACCCCGATTAGTTGGGATATGGGACACACACCGATTAGTTGGGATATGGGACACACACCGATTAGTTGGGATATGGGACACACACCGATTAGTTGGGATATGGGACACACACCGATTAGTTGGGATATGGGACACACACTGATGGTTCTTCCGACAAATTCCACTTCTGTCCACAAGTGACAGATTTTACTTCAAGTCTCAAGTGTACAACGATACTGACCACGTGACTTGATCCGTTAGACACCGGAGTAGCAGACGGAACCTGGTTGGGATCTCGGTACAACATAGCCTGGAAAACACAATCATAATATAACTCATTGACACAATATACTATTGTACTAAACACTAACAGACTGGAAAACAATCATAATAAAACTCATTCACACAATATACTATTGTACTAAACACTAACAGACTGGAAAACAATCATAATATAACTCATTCACACAATATACTATTGTACTAAACACTAACAGACTGGAAAACACAATCATAATATAACTCATTTTCACAGTATACTATTGTACTAAACACTAACAGACTGGAAAACAATCATAATATAACTCATTCACACAATATACTATTGTACTAAACACTAACAGACTGGAAAACAATCATAATATAACTCATTCACACAATATACTATTGTACTAAACACTAACAGACTGGAAAACAATCATAATAAAACTCATTCACACAATATACTATTGTACTAAACACTAACAGACTGGAAAACAATCATAATATAACACATTTACACAATATACTATTGTACTAAACACTAACATAGCCTGGAAAACACAATCTTAATATAACTCATTTACACAGTATACTATTGTACTAAACACTAACAGACTGGAAAACAATCATAATAAAACTCATTCACACAATATACTATTGTACTAAACACTAACAGACTGGAAAACAATCATAATATAACACATTTACACAATATACTATTGTACTAAACACTAACATAGCCTGGAAAACACAATCTTAATATAACTCATTTACACAGTATACTATTGTACTAAACACTAACAGACTGGAAAACAATCATAATAAAACTCATTCACACAATATACTATTGTACTAAACACTAACAGACTGGAAAACAATCATAATATAACTCATTCACACAATATACTATTGTACTAAACACTAACAGACTGGAAAACAATCATAATATAACTCATTCACACAATATACTATTGTACTAAACACTAACAGACTGGAAAACAATCATAATATAACTCATTCACACAATATACTATTGTACTAAACACTAACAGACTGGAAAACAATCATAATATAACTCATTTACCCAATATACTATTGTACTAAACACTAACATAACCTATAAAAAACTGATCATAGTACTGACACAATTGTACAGAACCTCCATTAAGTGGCAAGCGTGACACACAAGAGAGGTTTTTCACCAGAGTGACATACAGAATCTCTAGTAAGTAGTAAGCTTGACACACAAGTTTCTCACCAGAGCGACATACAGAATCTCTAGTAAGTAATAAGCGTGACACACGAGAGAAGTTTCTCACCAGAGTGACATACAGAACCTCTAGTAAGTAAGTTTCTCACCAGAGTGACATACAGAACCTCTAGTAAGTAAGTTTCTCACCAGAGTGACATACAGAACCTCTAGTAAGTATGTTTCTCACCAGAGTGACATACAGAACCTCTAGTAAGTAAGTTTCTCACCAGAGCGACATACAGAACCTCTAGTAAGTAAGTTTCTCACCAGAGCGACATACAGAACCTCTAGTAAGTTTTCTCACCAGAGCGACATACAGAACCTCTAGTGGGTAAGTTTCTCACCAGAGCAACCTGTGGGTCGACAATCTTCATGACGATCTGGGCCTGGAGCAGTGCATATGCCAGCTGTGGATTCTGGAGCAGCATGCTGCGCGCCTCGTTCGGGTTGTTCTGGATACACAGCTGAAAACAGATCACAAACAATATCATACCGGTTGTTCTGCATACACAGCTGAAAACAGATCACAAACAATATCATACCGGTTGTTCTGGATACACAGCTGAAAACAGATCACAAACAATATCATACCGGTTGTTCTGGATACACAGCTGAAAACAGATCACAAACAATATCATACCGGTTGTTCTGGATACACAGCTGAAAACAGATCACAAACAATATCATACCGGCTGTTCTGCATACACAGCTGAAAACAGATCACAAACAATATCATACCGGTTGTTCTGGATACACAGCTGAAAACAGATCACAAACAATATCATGCCGGTTGTTCTGGATACACAGCTGAAAACAGATCACAAACAATATCATACCGGTTGTTCTGGATACACAGCTGAAAACAGATCACAAACAATATACCGGTTGTTCTGCATACATAGCTGAAAACAGATCACAAACAATATCATACTGGTTGTTCTGCATACACAGCTGAAAACAGATCACAAACAATATCATACCATTGTTCTGGATACACAGCTGAAAACAGATCACAAACAATATCATACCGGTTGTTCTGGATACACAGCTGAAAACAGATCACAAACAATATCATGCCGGTTGTTCTGGATACACAGCTGAAAACAGATCACAAACAATATCATACCGGTTGTTCTGGATACACAGCTGAAAACAGATCACAAACAATATACCGGTTGTTCTGCATACATAGCTGAAAACAGATCACAAACAATATCATACTGGTTGTTCTGCATACACAGCTGAAAACAGATCACAAACAATATCATACCATTGTTCTGGATACATAGCTGAAAACAGATCACAAACAATATCATACTGGATACACTCTCAACAAACATGCTAATCCACAACCAGATATCAAAGTACAATGAGAATTTAATCTCCGTCGTTTATTAATATTCAAGAAAGAATTTAAATGGAAACCTAATTACTAGTCAACACCGTTAAAATTAAACACCTGTGGAAGTTCACCAATTCATCAATAAAAGGGCAATTCCACGAAAAAGTATACCGTAGGAGTGAAAAACAAAATTCCTGTTATGCCTATATTCTTTACATAGAATTATTTGATAATAATCAATAAAACATAAAATACTCAGGTTTTGTTTCAAAACTGTGTCATGTGACCTGGCGGTCATCTTTAATTTGTGTTATTTGCTACTGAGAAGAGAACCCAAATTGCACTGAAACCCTTTTTGAAAAATGTCATTAAATTTGGATGAATAAGATAAAGGTAAGTAATTCCTTGTTACGTCAGTTACCTTTGAAGTATATTTTAAATTAATATTGCCCTCCTACAGTGCTACCATATATTATATTTTTAAATATATATTATATTATATATTAAATATAAGTAGGTACACCAAGAATTAAAATAATTTGGTAACTGACGTTAATACCTCAGTAACTGACCTAACATTTTAACACATACCATTGTTCCATTGTAAAATTTCTTCGAGGCATAATGTAAGATTGTGAAATGTATTAATCCCCAAACCAGAATGAGAGCTATAACAAATTTAAAGTGTTTCCTAATTTCCATGACCTTTGCACTTGTAACTTTTATAATTTCTTTATTATCACTTCTGTGTAAAACTATAGAAACTAACTGTTTTTAATTAGAAATTACTTTAAAGATGTCTATTTCACTAAAATAAAATAATCATGACTCATTGTAATACTATTTCTGGACAGATACATATATGCAGATGATAACAATTTCACAAACATCCATGCATATATAGAGGATTCGTCACGAGTATTTTTTAATATGGGAAATATCAACCGAGGCTTCGTTAATCTGTATTTGTCGAGCCTTTGGCGAGACCAATACAGATTAACAGGCCGAGGTTGATATTTACCATATTAAGAAATACTCGTGACGAATTCTATTTATCATATCACTGTCAATTTTGTTTATTTTTCACTTAAATGATTAATAAACAAAACCCCAACGCTCGGACGTAACAATTTGTTATGACGTATGAATACATGTACTTGTCAATCACTCAGCTGGTAATCGGTTTGTCAATACACCTTGAAGGTTATCTATGCTTTCTGAAACTAGGTTAAAAACGGACAGAACGATTGTAGCTATTTAAACAATTTAATACTAATTTAACAGTTTTATATATAAACAATGAAATTATAATAAAATAACTGACAATAGCCAAATTTTTCAAAATAACTTTTCGCAGCATTTTGCTGAATACTACGTCATTGTCAGACATAGGCGTATCTACGTCACTGACCTATTTAAGGGCTTCATCAAGTTCAGTCGCCGTCGGAATCTACCAAAATTATTCTTCGTTGTTTTATGGGGACAACAGGACTTTTAGGCTGAGCCAGATTTATTACGATGTTGCCCCCACTGACATTGCCTCCAAACATGGTGTTCACACCGCCGGAAATATTGATGATCTGTGATTGTTTCGAATTTAAAAGTGTTGTCGGATTTGCGTAATAATGTAATTTGCATACTTATGTTCTAAATATTTGCATACTTATGTCTCAAAATATGTGATTTATGTAATGGGCGTGCCCAATGCTATTCCTTAGTAGTGATATGATAAATTCTTATATTTGTGAATATATATTGTATAGTTTGTGACGTCAGTGGAGCATAGTCTTTAAATTGTTTCATTAGATGTATTGTATAGATTGTCAAGTCAGAGGTAGACATTGTTTCGTTAGCTTGAAATAACATAATAAGTATGGCACCATTTATTGTAAACCATATGGATAATGTTCAATAATAATAATTACCAGTAACATAACCAATCCTTTGTCATTGTGAAAAGGCAACTCAAATTCAAAATTTGATTTTATTCAATTAACTGTTGGTCATCTGAAATAAATTTTCCAATAATATAATTCTTTTTCTACTAGTAAATGAAGTTACTTGTAATATTTTATGGGCATGTAATTTAATTCAAGGAATAATCTGTACATTTGAAAAGAAGATAAATTAATAATAATTTAAAAAAATGAATGTATTATTCAACTACATGTATGAGGATGCCCCTTTAATAGCTCTAAATACAGGGATGTGAGAGGGGCTGGAACAAAAAAACGTACTGCTCACCTTCTTTCTTCTCAAGTCGAACAACGAATGTATTATTCAACTACATGTATGAGGATGCCCCTTTAATAGCTCTAAATACAGGGATGTGAGAGGGGCTGGAACAAAAAAACCTTACTGCTCACCTTCTTTCTTCTCAAGTCGAACAATCAATGAATGAATGTATTATTCAACTACATGTATGAGGATGCCCCTTTAATAGCTCTAAATACAGGGATGTGAGAGGGGCTGGAACAAAAAAACCTTACTGCTCACCTTCTTTCTTCTCAAGTCGAACAATCAATGAATGAATGTTTAACGACACCCCAGCACGAAAAATACATCGACTATTGGGTGTCAAACTATGGTAATGCAAACAAATAAGGTGATGATCAACATCAATATAAAAATTCAAGATTTAAATAAAAACAGTGTAAAGAACTGTACAAAAGTACAAATATCACAGATAGATACTGACTTTTACTCAAAATTTCAATCTGTGCTGTATTGGCCATTCTCAAAGGGAATGTTACACCCCTGCACCACGGTGAGGTTACAGCACGCGCAAGGGTCTCAAGTTGAACAAAGGCTTTCAAATAGCATATCCTGGATTAGACAAAACTGGCCAATCGCAGCGAAGCTGATACTGCTATTACATGTGTAGTGCTAGAGAATGAATGAGAATCAAGCACTGACAGAGATCAAGAGATCGGTGTAATGTGTATGACTGACACTGCTATTACTTATGAAGCATTTGGCTCGGCTATCATTTGACAGAGATCAAGAGATCGGTGTAATGTGTATGACTGACACTGCTATTACATAAAAAATTACTGACAGAGATCAAGAGATCGGTGTAATGTGTATGACTGACACTGCTATTACATGTGTGTGCTAGCTGACAGAGATCAAGAGATCGGTGTAATGTGTATGACTGACACTGCTATTACATGTGTGTGCTAGCTGACAGAGATCAAGAGATCGGTGTAATGTGTATGACTGACACTGCTATTACATGTGTGTGCCAACTGACAGAGATCAAGAGATCGGTGTAATGTGTATGACTGACACTGCTATTACATGTGTGTGCTAGCTGACAGAGATCAAGAGATCGGTGTAATGTGTATGACTGACACTGCATGTGTGTGCTAGCTGACAGAGATCAAGAGATCGGTGTAATGTGTATGACTGACACTGCTATTACATGTGTGTGCTAGCTGACAGAGATCAAGAGATCGGTGTAATGTGTATGACTGACACTGCTATTACATGTGTGTGCTAGCTGACAGAGATCAAGAGATCGGTGTAATGTGTATGACTGACACTGCTATTACATGTGTGTGCCAACTGACAGAGATCAAGAGATCGGTGTAATGTGTATGACTGACACTGCTATTACATGTGTGTGCCAACTGACAGAGATCAAGAGATCGGTGTAATGTGTATGACTGACACTGCTATTACATGTGTGTGCTAGCTGACAGAGATCAAGAGATCGGTGTAATGTGTATGACTGACACTGCTATTACATGTGTGTGCCAACTGACAGAGATCAAGAGATCGGTGTAATGTGTATGACTGACACTGCTATTACATGTGTGTGCTAGCTGACAGAGATCAAGAGATCGGTGTAATGTGTATGACTGACACTGCTATTACATGTGTGTGCCAACTGACAGAGATCAAGAGATCGGTGTAATGTGTATGACTGACACTGCTATTACATGTGTGTGCCAACTGACAGAGATCAAGAGATCGGTGTAATGTGTATGACTGACACTGCTATTACATGTGTGTGCTAGCTGACAGAGATCAAGAGATCGGTGTAATGTGTATGACTGACACTGCTATTACATGTGTGTGCTAGCTGACAGAGATCAAGAGATCGGTGTAATGTGTATGACTGACACTGCTATTACATGTGTGTGCTAGCTGACAGAGATCAAGAGATCGGTGTAATGTGTATGACTGACACTGCTATTACATGTGTGTGCTAGCTGACAGAGATCAAGAGATCGGTGTAATGTGTATGACTGACACTGCTATTACATGTGTGTGCTAGCTGACAGAGATCAAGAGATCGGTGTAATGTGTATGACTGACACTGCTATTACATGTGTGTGCTAGCTGACAGAGATCAAGAGATCGGTGTAATGTGTATGACTGACACTGCTATTACATGTGTGTGCCAACTGACAGAGATCAAGAGATCGGTGTAATGTGTATGACTGACACTGCTATTACATGTGTGTGCTAGCTGACAGAGATCAAGAGATCGGTGTAATGACAGAGATCAAGAGATGTGTAATGTGTATGACTGACACTGCTATTACATGTGTGTGCTAGCTGACAGAGATCAAGAGATCGGTGTAATGTGTATGACTGACACTGCTATTACATGTGTGTGCTAGCTGACAGAGATCAAGAGATCGGTGTAATGTGTATGACTGACACTGCTATTACATGTGTGTGCTAGCTGACAGAGATCAAGAGATCGGTGTAATGTGTATGACTGACACTGCTATTACATGTGTGTGCTAGCTGACAGAGATCAAGAGATCGGTGTAATGTGTATGACTGACACTGCTATTACATGTGTGTGCTAGCTGACAGAGATCAAGAGATCGGTGTAATGTGTATGACTGACACTGCTATTACATGTGTGTGCTAGCTGACAGAGATCAAGAGATCGGTGTAATGTGTATGACTGACACTGCTATTACATGTGTGTAGCTGACAGAGATCAAGAGATCGGTGTAATGTGTATGACTGACACTGCTATTACATGTGTGTGCTAGCTGACAGAGATCAAGAGATCGGTGTAATGTGTATGACTGACACTGCTATTACATGTGTGTGCCAACTGACAGAGATCAAGAGATCGGTGTAATGTGTATGACTGACACTGCTATTACATGTGTGTGCTAGCTGACAGAGATCAAGAGATCGGTGTAATGTGTATGACTGACACTGCTATTACATGTGTGTGCTAGCTGACAGAGATCAAGAGATCGGTGTAATGTGTATGACTGACACTGCTATTACATGTGTGTGCTAGCTGACAGAGATCAAGAGATCGGTGTAATGTGTATGACTGACACTGCTATTACATGTGTGCCAACTGACAGAGATCAAGAGATCGGTGTAATGTGTATGACTGACACTGCTATTACATGTGTGTGCTAGCTGACAGAGATCAAGAGATCGGTGTAATGTGTATGACTGACACTGCTATTACATGTGTGTGCTAGCTGACAGAGATCAAGAGATCGGTGTAATGTGTATATGACTGACACTGCTATTACATGTGTGTGCTAGCTGACAGAGATCAAGAGATCGGTGTAATGTGTATGACTGACACTGCTATTACATGTGTGTGCTAGCTGACAGAGATCAAGAGATCGGTGTAATGTGTATGACTGACACTGCTATTACATGTGTGTGCTAGCTGACAGAGATCAAGAGATCGGTGTAATGTGTATGACTGACACTGCTATTACATGTGTGTGCTAGCTGACAGAGATCAAGAGATCGGTGTAATGTGTATGACTGACACTGCTATTACATGTGTGTGCTAGCTGACAGAGATCAAGAGATCGGTGTAATGTGTATGACTGACACTGCTATTACATGTGTGTGCTAGCTGACAGAGATCAAGAGATCGGTGTAATGTGTATGACTGACACTGCTATTACATGTGTGTGCTAGCTGACAGAGATCAAGAGATCGGTGTAATGTGTATGACTGACACTGCTATTACATGTGTGTGCTAGCTGACAGAGATCAAGAGATCGGTGTAATGTGTATGACTGACACTGCTATTACATGTGTGTGCTAGCTGACAGAGATCAAGAGATCGGTGTAATGTGTATGACTGACACTGCTATTACATGTGTGTGCTAGCTGACAGAGATCAAGAGATCGGTGTAATGTGTATGACTGACACTGCTATTACATGTGTGTGCTAGCTGACAGAGATCAAGAGATCGGTGTAATGTGTATGACTGACACTGCTATTACATGTGTGTGCTAGCTGACAGAGATCAAGAGATCGGTGTAATGTGTATGACTGACACTGCTATTACATGTGTGTGCTAGCTGACAGAGATCAAGAGATCGGTGTAATGTGTATGACTGACACTGCTATTACATGTGTGTGCTAGCTGACAGAGATCAAGAGATCGGTGTAATGTGTATGACTGACACTGCTATTACATGTGTGTGCTAGCTGACAGAGATCAAGAGATCGGTGTAATGTGTATGACTGACACTGCTATTACATGTGTGTGCTAGCTGACAGAGATCAAGAGATCGGTGTAATGTGTATGACTGACACTGCTATTACATGTGTGTGCTAGCTGACAGAGATCAAGAGATCGGTGTAATGTGTATGACTGACACTGCTATTACATGTGTGTGCTAGCTGACAGAGATCAAGAGATCGGTGTAATGTGTATGACTGACACTGCTATTACATGTGTGTGCTAGCTGACAGAGATCAAGAGATCGGTGTAATGTGTATGACTGACACTGCTATTACATGTGTGTGCTAGCTGACAGAGATCAAGAGATCGGTGTAATGTGTATGACTGACACTGCTATTACATGTGTATGTGTGCTATTACTAGCTGACAGAGATCAAGAGATCGGTGTAATGTGTATGACTGACACTGCTATTACATGTGTGTGCTAGCTGACAGAGATCAAGAGATCGGTGTAATGTGTATGACTGACACTGCTATTACATGTGTGTGCTAGCTGACAGAGATCAAGAGATCGGTGTAATGTGTATGACTGACACTGCTATTACATGTGTGTGCTAGCTGACAGAGATCAAGAGATCGGTGTAATGTGTATGACTGACACTGCTATTACATGTGTGTGCTAGCTGACAGAGATCAAGAGATCGGTGTAATGTGTATGACTGACACTGCTATTACATCGGTGTAATGTGTATGACTGACACTGCTATTACATGTGTGTCAACTGACAGAGATCAAGAGATCGGTGTAATGTGTATGACTGACACTGCTATTACATGTGTGTGCTAGCTGACAGAGATCAAGAGATCGGTGTAATGTGTATGACTGACACTGCTATTACATGTGTGTGCTAGCTGACAGAGATCAAGAGATCGGTGTAATGTGTATGACTGACACTGCTATTACATGTGTGTGCTAGCTGACAGAGATCAAGAGATCGGTGTAATGTGTATGACTGACACTGCTATTACATGTGTGTGCTAGCTGACAGAGATCAAGAGATCGGTGTAATGTGTATGACTGACACTGCTATTACATGTGTGTGCTAGCTGACAGAGATCAAGAGATCGGTGTAATGTGTATGACTGACACTGCTATTACATGTGTGTGCTAGCTGACAGAGATCAAGAGATCGGTGTAATGTGTATGACTGACACTGCTATTACATGTGTGTGCTAGCTGACAGAGATCAAGAGATCGGTGTAATGTGTATGACTGACACTGCTATTACATGTGTGTGCTAGCTGACAGAGATCAAGAGATCGGTGTAATGTGTATGACTGACACTGCTATTACATGTGTGTGCTAGCTGACAGAGATCAAGAGATCGGTGTAATGTGTATGACTGACACTGCTATTACATGTGTGTGCTAGCTGACAGAGATCAAGAGATCGGTGTAATGTGTATGACTGACACTGCTATTACATGTGTGTGCTAGCTGACAGAGATCAAGAGATCGGTGTAATGTGTATGACTGACACTGCTATTACATGTGTGTGCTAGCTGACAGAGATCAAGAGATCGGTGTAATGTGTATGACTGACACTGCTATTACATGTGTGTGCTAGCTGACAGAGATCAAGAGATCGGTGTAATGTGTATGACTGACACTGCTATTACATGTGTGTGCCAACTGACAGAGATCAAGAGATCGGTGTAATGTGTATGACTGACACTGCTATTACATGTGTGTGCTAGCTGACAGAGATCAAGAGATCGGTGTAATGTGTATGACTGACACAAGAGATCGGTGTAATGTGTATGACTGACACTCAAGCTATTACATGTGTGTGCTAGCTGACAGAGATCAAGAGATCGGTGTAATGTGTATGACTGACACTGCTATTACATGTGTGTGCCAGCTGACAGAGATCAAGAGATCGGTGTAATGTGTATGACTGACACTGCTATTACATGTGTGTGCTAGCTGACAGAGATCAAGAGATCGGTGTAATGTGTATGACTGACACTGCTATTACATGTGTGTGCTAGCTGACAGAGATCAAGAGATCGGTGTAATGTGTATGACTGACACTGCTATTACATGTGTGTGCTAGCTGACAGAGATCAAGAGATCGGTGTAATGTGTATGACTGACACTGCTATTACATGTGTGTGCTAGCTGACAGAGATCAAGAGATCGGTGTAATGTGTATGACTGACACTGCTATTACATGTGTGCCAACTGACAGAGATCAAGAGATCGGTGTAATGTGTATGACTGACACTGCTATTACATGTGTGTGCTAGCTGACAGAGATCAAGAGATCGGTGTAATGTGTATGACTGACACTGCTATTACATGTGTGTGCTAGCTGACAGAGATCAAGAGATCGGTGTAATGTGTATGACTGACACTGCTATTACATGTGTGTGCCAACTGACAGAGATCAAGAGATCGGTGTAATGTGTATGACTGACACTGCTATTACATGTGTGTGCTAACTGACAGAGATCAAGAGATCGGTGTAATGTGTATGACTGACACTGCTATTACATGTGTGTGCTAGCTGACAGAGATCAAGAGATCGGTGTAATGTGTATGACTGACACTGCTATTACATGTGTGTGCTAGCTGACAGAGATCAAGAGATCGGTGTAATGTGTATGACTGACACTGCTATTACATGTGTGTGCTAGCTGACAGAGATCAAGAGATCGGTGTAATGTGTATGACTGACACTGCTATTACATGTGTGTGTGCTATTACTAGCTGACAGAGATCAAGAGATCGGTGTAATGTGTATGACTGACACTGCTATTACATGTGTGTGCTAGCTGACAGAGATCAAGAGATCGGTGTAATGTGTATGACTGACACTGCTATTACATGTGTGTGCTAGCTGACAGAGATCAAGAGATCGGTGTAATGTGTATGACTGACACTGCTATTACATGTGTGTGCTAGCTGACAGAGATCAAGAGATCGGTGTAATGTGTATGACTGACACTGCTATTACATGTGTGTGCTAGCTGACAGAGATCAAGAGATCGGTGTAATGTGTATGACTGACACTGCTATTACATGTGTGTGCTAGCTGACAGAGATCAAGAGATCGGTGTAATGTGTATGACTGACACTGCTATTACATGTGTGTGCTAGCTGACAGAGATCAAGAGATCGGTGTAATGTGTATGACTGACACTGCTATTACATGTGTGTGCTAGCTGACAGAGATCAAGAGATCGGTGTAATGTGTATGACTGACACTGCTATTACATGTGTGTGCTAGCTGACAGAGATCAAGAGATCGGTGTAATGTGTATGACTGACACTGCTATTACATGTGTGTGCTAGCTGACAGAGATCAAGAGATCGGTGTAATGTGTATGACTGACACTGCTATTACATGTGTGTGCTAGCTGACAGAGATCAAGAGATCGGTGTAATGTGTATGACTGACACTGCTATTACATGTGTGTGCTGACACTGCTGTGTGTGCTAGCTGACAGAGATCAAGAGATCGGTGTAATGTGTATGACTGACACTGCTATTACATGTGTGTGCTAACTGACAGAGATCAAGAGATCGGTGTAATGTGTATGACTGACACTGCTATTACATGTGTGTGCTAGCTGACAGAGATCAAGAGATCGGTGTAATGTGTATGACTGACACTGCTATTACATGTGTGTGCTAGCTGACAGAGATCAAGAGATCGGTGTAATGTGTATGACTGACACTGCTATTACATGTGTGTGCTAGCTGACAGAGATCAAGAGATCGGTGTAATGTGTATGACTGACACTGCTATTACATGTGTGTGCTAGCTGACAGAGATCAAGAGATCGGTGTAATGTGTATGACTGACACTGCTATTACATGTGTGTGCTAGCTGACAGAGATCAAGAGATCGGTGTAATGTGTATGACTGACACTGCTATTACATGTGTGTGCTAGCTGACAGAGATCAAGAGATCGGTGTAATGTGTATGACTGACACTGCTATTACATGTGTGTGCTAGCTGACAGAGATCAAGAGATCGGTGTAATGTGTATGACTGACTGCTAGCGGTGACAGAGATGATGTCAAGAGATCGGTGTAATGTGTATGACTGACACTGCTATTACATGTGTGTGCTAGCTGACAGAGATCAAGAGATCGGTGTAATGTGTATGACTGACACTGCTATTACATGTGTGTGCTAGCTGACAGAGATCAAGAGATCGGTGTAATGTGTATGACTGACACTGCTATTACATGTGTGTGCTGACAGAGATCAAGAGATCGGTGTAATGTGTATGACTGACAGCTATTCATGTGTGTGCTAGCTGACAGAGATCAAGAGATCGGTGTAATGTGTATGACTGACACTGCTATTACATGTGTGTGCTAGCTGACAGAGATCAAGAGATCGGTGTAATGTGTATGACTGACACTGCTATTACATGTGTGTGCTAGCTGACAGAGATCAAGAGATCGGTGTAATGTGTATGACTGACACTGCTATTACATGTGTGTGCTAGCTGAC